>NW_024467319.1:297628-420876 GCF_000600275.1 Aspergillus ruber CBS 135680 | reverse complement strand
AAATTCTACAATCCAACTTTTACACTCCTTTGCTGTTCTTTGTCTATCCTTGATTGTACTTGAATACTCTCTATCTCTAACACCTCAGGCTCTAACCTCACTGAAACTCCTCGTGCCGCATCATTCGACATATCTGAACATCGCACATCTCAACATCCTCCGAGATCATACCTTCTTTCTTTTCAGAACCCTGGTGTATGGCCATTCTCTAATTCTGCGATGCCCGCCGTGGTCCAAACCATGCCCTCTCATCCCGGCCCCATGGACTCGACCATACCCCCCTCTTCCACTCCTACCGACAAGAAGCGCAACAAGCTGGGCTACCATCGCACGTCTGTCGCATGCGGTAAGTTATCTCATTCGAGTCGCACTGTATTCTGCTAATAAAATAGTGCACTGTCGCCGTCGCAAGATCCGCTGTCTAGTTGCCGCCGATGATGCCCAAGGTCGCTGCGAAAACTGTATCCGTTTGCGCAAAGAATGCCAGTTCTTCCCAGTCGATCAGCAGCCTCCGGTAGAAAAGAAAACCCGTCCTAATTCGCGGCTCGACTCCTCTGCTTCCACCGACCCCTCCACGGCCTCTTCCTCGCCTCCGATTGTCAGCGGTCCTCTCGATCAGCAGCAACCACAGCAACAGCAACCAGAAACATTCTTTTACCAACCGATGCCGTTGAATGCTGCTCCAAATGTCCATGGAATCCCACCAAATGCGCCTTTCCCCGGGAACATGCCGCAGTTTGCGCCAGGTAGGCTTTGTCGGGTCATCTGCATAGATTGAACAACACTAAGTAGAACCCAACACAGGCGAATTCACATCCGCTTCTCTCGAATCCCCCGTCCCCTGGGATGAATTCACCACGGTCCCCAATGATCCCCAAATGCTAGCGACGCTCAACGCCGCAAAACCACAATCCGCCATGATCGATCTCAGCCCTACCAGCGTCTGGAGTGGCGACATGAGCTCGATCCCCTCCAACGCCTCGCTTCAGACTACCCCCACCGTCCCCTCGCAGCAACCCGCTCAGGCCCTTGACATCGCAAACACCCCCGCGCAAACATTCACCATGCCAGACGGCACGGTCTGGCAAGTCCCTCCACAACCGACACGGTCCATGACATTCCCCGCACAGCCCGACATGGCAGCATCATATCCACCACCTCCTGTTCCTCCAACTTCAACACCGAATCAGTTTGCACCACCAATGGACCCCGATCCAAAACACAGTGCATCCCCTGCAGCAGATCCAATGCAGACCATGACCATGTCCATGTCATATCCCGGCACACAGGTCTCCAACCCCATAGGTTACCCAGTATGGCCAGACGCAAGTGGAATGGCCGGAATGAATGTCGTCCCCTACCCGGTCTTCACCCCAGAGGCACCGCAGCAGGGGACACCATTCGGGAGTCCACCAATGGGACATGGACATCCAGGACACTCGCCTCAGGGGTAATAGAATTGATTGAATCGCATTGATTACGCACATGCATCACTGCATCAGCACTTTCCTATGGTTTTAATTACTTGCACTGCATCATTAGCCCTTTTTCTTTCCTTTGTTTTATTGCATCGTCCATGGCTGGTTATCGTGGGCGTCTGGGTGGTCTTTTTTTTTTTTTTTTTTTTACAAATCTTCCTTTCCTTTTCCCTGCATGGACGGGTCCATTTGCATACATACTGGGCTAGATCTTGCTCTCTTTGATTACTACTTCCGGGTTCAACTCGATTATGAGCTACGTGATATCGAGAGCGTGAGTGGTTCGAACGGCGCTCCAATATAATATTATTCTTGTCAATTTGTTGCATCAAAAGTCCGATTAACGATGTGTACTGTATATAGTCGGCCATTCAACATACATACCGAAACGAGGATTCATGTGACTGTCTACTCTGTACGTCTGACTGATAACGAGATCTGAGATCCGGGGAGATCACCCCAGACTAGTAAGCACGTCATCGGATTGATCAAATGGGGTATTGTGGCCGTTCTTGGTGTAGAGAAAGAGTTCTGGAAAGAAACGATTGATGTCATTGGCTTTTGGTCTTTTCTGGAATTGGGTGGGAAAGTCTTTTCGCGCTGGTTTATCTTTATCCGTCTTTCACCAGACAGCACAGTTTCAAGACTCGTATACTACCTAACGTTGATACCCCCTAGGTTCAGGCCATGCTAGTGCTCTGCCAATGCGCTTGAACAACCACTTCCTCATGATTCTCTAGCCTTCATAATGTTCGCTACATGCAACTGCTCTGGATCCGTACGTCGCAGACGACAGAACAGCAGAAGCAATTCACTGCTGCAACAGGTGCCAGATGATCTCTCATCCACTGACGACGACATCCCACAATTCAGCTTTCGCCAAGCAAGATCCTCACTGACAAGAGTTTTGGTCCGGATGGGTTCGCCACATACCTTGGGAGTGCCCATCCCTAATAGTAATGCTAGCATGCCTTCGTTTATCTTGCAATCCACTCTACAAAACTTCTATGCAAATTAAAGCATTGCACTCTGTACGATGTGGGATACACTGCCTCAGGTACCAATGGGTTTCACTCCCGGGGTTATTTCCCGATGCCCAGACCTCGGCCGTGCGTTTTTTCATCGTACCCCAGTGTCTTGCAGCACCTCTACTCTGTACCAGGACAATGCTGTGTCGTTCTCGACGCAACTCCATGGTAAATTGGGTGGTCTGGGTGTCTTTTCGTTGGGATAAGAGGTACTTTTTTCTAAACATCGAGTACCAGGGACTGGCATCGTGGATCTTACCTCCCGGCTGATGGATCACCATCAATCCTCCCGTGTCCAGAAACAATGACAAAAGCATTCCCGGCTAGATGAATAAGAACAGACCTCAGCCACCACCCCCACAATGACCCCTGCGGAATACAGTCATCACAGTCTCCAAGCGGAGGGGCGACACCCGCCACGCTATCAGCAACGCGCATTCATTGGGTAAAGAGAGACCGGACTGCCACACGGGTCAGAAGTCACTAAAGCTCTCGGGATGATCCCTGACAGAGATGGTCTCGACTTATCCATCGCAGGAAGCTTCAACGAGTGTGCTTTCAGTGACAGCGGCAGGATGATGCAGAAGAGTTTATCGTTTCCTTTGGCGGTATGCATCGGCTCAGGAACCGGGTTGTCAGTGCGTCGAGGACTCCGTATGTGGTGGTCCTGGTTGATCTCCATGCGTCACCAATGCCCCCACGGTCCACGGTCTGATAACTATAAAGGCCGTCTCTCTGGAAGGTTCAGTCTGTCCGCTCAATCAACTTTTCCCTCAAACTCGTGCTGTTCATACCTTCAATATGAAGCTCACTGCCTTTGCCCTAACTGCTTTCTTGGGTTGTGCTGTCGCGCTCCCTCAGCTTGGTCAGCTCGGCAACCCTGGACGGGGGCCTCCTGCTTCCTCTGACTTGCCCACTCCGGTGTTCTCCTCTGGCAACCCCCAGCGTCCCACTGGTGTTTTCGACAGGCGCCAGCTCGGCCAGCCCGGCAACCCTGGACGGGGACCTCCTGCTTCTTCCGACTTGCCTACTCCCGTCTTTTCCTCTGGCAACCCCCAGCGTCCCACTGGTGTTTTCGACAAGCGCCAGCTTGGCCAGCCCGGCAGCCCTGGCAGAGGACCCCCTTCTCCCGGCGAGGTCCCTGGAAGAGGCCCTCCCGCTCCGTGCGAGATCCCCGGCAGAGGACCTTCCGTCGATGGCAAGGACGGCGCTTGCACTCCGTTGAGCTCTACCCCGTCGTCTTCGGTTGCTGCCAGCAGCTCTGGCTTTTCTAGCGCGCCGACAGTGTCTGCCACCCCGACGCCCAGCTCGACTCCGGCCAGCAGCGCGTCGCTTTTCTAAGCCAACGACAACACTGCACCGTTCATGGAGCGAACAAACAATGATATAGTGACGGATCTGGCATTCGATACGATGCACGATGGCTGTACATAGATCTTGCAGGTAGACAATCTGAGCTTATATCTGACGCGAACAGACACGAACCCACGAGGGTGATAACATCAACCAATGGGCTGATTGATGTACCCCGGACTTTTGAGTATCCAGGGTTATGCTATCAGGATGCACACAGGCACGTGTGCCAAGGTAGTTTGTCATGTGATGTTTCAAAGTACGAGCATGGACTCGTGTGCCTCTACTCCCTACCCCAGGGGTACGGATACGACGGAATACGGAGGGCTCCGTCTCCGTTCATTGCCACTATAGGCAGTAAGCATTACCTGCCGTTGCCATAAGGCTCATGCGAACAATTCCTAGTAGGAGCTCCGTACAGAATGCTCCGTACATACAGCAGTTTCACATAACAAAGTACATACTACTGTATAGTAGTGTAAAAGCAAGTATATGCATGACAAGGACTATTAGTGATGGCAGCTTATCAGCTTATCTTCCTTATCTCATTTTCGCGATCCACCATTCAAGTCATCGAGTCAGACCCCGCATCAGGTTCTGGTCCGGATGCTTGGGCCGTCGGGTAGAATAGGACTACTCCCGGAGGAATAGTCCTATTCTACCAGTTTAGTACAGAGCAGTATACTGACACAACCTAAACGGATTGTTCCGCTACTCGGGGCATCGAGGTCGGCCCGATCTCTCGGGGAGGACTCTCCGTGCTAGTACTAGTATATCCAAGTCTCGCATGTATGTACTTTTGTTATTCGGCCGTGTAAAGAGTACTGTAAGGAAATCCGTAGGGAACGCCGTATGCGCAGAGTTTACATGGGATATCACGAACTGTAGCTGAATAAACTCGCCAATTGCATAGCAGAACAGGAAAAAGAAAGGGCAAAGAAAAGCAAAGAAGCAAAGAAACAACAATAGAAAGAAACAGAACTAACCAATGCAGGCCACAACCCCAGGTCCACTGCATGCAAGTTAGACAAGCTTGTTAATATCATTATTAGCACCATTTTTAACAGGAATAATCTGATTAGTAGTGCTTATAGTAGTAGTTTATTCTCTTACGGCGGAAGTGTAAAAATTCGTCTCTCTTGGTACAGTATTTCTTTTCTCTCTGCTCCTCTGCTCTGCTTCTCAAGTCATATTCTCTTTCTTTTTCTTTTTCTGCCTCTCTGACCGCATTCCGCCTGTCACCGTTCGCGGATTACAGCCTTCTCCATCACCTCCACTACCACTACCTCTACCGCTACAACAACAACAACTACTACTACTACTTCTACTACTACTATAACAACTCCTCTACAACCACAGTCACTGCTATCATCTATCAGGATATGTGCGTCTGGAGGGTCTAGGCCCCCAGGCAATCACAGACACTGAATCCACGCTCATCCTGCCTCCAAGCAGACAGACAGACAGCCAGCCAGCCAGCCAGACAGAGACAGAGTAAGCCACTCAATCCTGCATGTTCTTTTCTTCCTTTTGCCTTCTCTGCTCAATCTGACTCTCTCTCGTCCACTCAGAATTGTTTCTGCTCCTCCTCTTCCCCCCTCCTCTCTCCTCCCCGGTCGACGATCCATACGAGACAGAGCACGTACATACCACACACCACATACAGATATCCTGCACACACCAAGTCCAAGCGTTAAAGGCCTTGTTCTTAATTTATTTTCATTATTATAGGTGCATCTGCATCATTGGCCTTGAACTGCTTCGTCTACGGCGGGTACACGGGAATTGACCGTCTCCTCTTGCCTGCAGCTGCTTATCAACCGCCCAACACTCTCGCTTTTCCGTCTTCTCTCCTCTCTCTCTCCTCATTTCCCCTCTCGTTTCTCTTTCCCCCGTCTTATCTTCTCTTTCTTATCTTCTATCTTCTTCCTCCAATCTCCTCTCTCGGCCTTTTCTTCCAATCAGCTTATATTAAAAAAGCCATGTCTGGCTTGGACCATGGCGGAGGACATGGGGATGTGCGACCGAATCAATTCGCCGGCTTGGCTGGCCTAGATACCTCCGACGCTGACCGTTTCTCGACTTCCTCAACCAACTTTCACGATGATTTCCCTTATGGCCTTCCTCCCTTCAGTCCCCGGGAGTCTTCCCACCATGGGAATTTACTCAAAGACTCCCTCTTTCCTGAATGGGGAAGTGGCACCACACGACCTGATCCGGAGGGCCCCGACGAGATGCAGAAGAAGGACCCGCTAGCCACTCAGATTTGGAGGTTGTATTCGAGAACAAAGGCCCAGCTGCCCAACCAGGAGCGCATGGAGAATCTCACTTGGCGGATGATGACTATGAATCTCAAACGCAAGGAGCGTGAACAACGCCAATCGTATGTTCTCCCACTGGAACCGACTCTGTACAACGTCTAACTAATCCAGTACCGACAGTGGTATCGCCCAACTGCGCCATTCCAACCGAACCTCCACCGCTCCCAGCACTTCGGCCACGACCACCACCACCGCCCCCACCGAGGACACCTCCGATCCCATGAATCTCGATGATTTCATTGTCCCCTTCGAGTCCCCTGCGGAACCCTCGTTATCACCCCCCGCGGGTGACAAGTCCCACGCCTCTGCCATCCCTATCAAACATCGCAGCCATCCCGACCCCGAGGAGCCCGTCCCCGCCTCATTTCCCCATCCGCCCCAGGAACAGCGCAGGAATAACGAATTTGGCTATGTCCAACGTCGGGTGCGGAAGACTAGCATCGACGATCGTCAGTTCTTGGCCAGTTTCCAGGTTCCCACTCGCAAGCGACCGGCAGAATCGTCGCCGTTGGTACCGCCCATTTCAAACAGTATGCTGGCCCACGATCCCGATCTGTCGTCTGGTGTTCCCGATTATTCCTTGGATGCGTCGTCGTCGGCATTTGGCCTTCACCACTCCAACAATGCTAACCGTCACCATAACAACAACAACAACAATAACCACAACCACAGCAACAGCAGCAACCCTCATACTTCTCTCCCGTTTGGCCTGGATACCTTTGGCTTGGATGATCCCATCTTGAACTCCGCCGGTCCATACCAGCCTCATTTCACCTTCTCCCCCCACGACTCACCGATGACATCGGGTAACCCGTTTGCCAACCTCTACGCTCACACGCCCTTGGCCTCCTCGCTCAACTCCACCGAACTCTTCTCTCCACCTCCATCCGGGTATCAGTCGACTGTCTCCACTCCACAGGCGTTGTACGAAAATGAGCAGTCGATGTATTTCGATTTGCCCACGGCCGATTCCCGCACGCAACGTCGTGTTCCCAATTACCTCGCCCAGCGATCGTCAAATCTGTCTGCCTCGCTACATCCCCGGTATATGTACAATGGGAATAACCGCGATTCCCGCCAGCAGCAGCAGCAGCAGCAGCAGCAGCATAGCATGGGACAGGTTGGTGGGTTGTCGTCTGGCTTCCGAGCCCAGCAACATATCAACCCTTCACACGTGCTGGGGACAACGGACTATCCCAACACCAACAACTCCCATTCGGGAATGTTCTCCTTTGGCGGAGAATCGGATAATGAGGACGATGCACAAACTTTCTCCGAGCACGGCGGGTTGGCCATGCCGGCTGACTCGATGGACGAGCAAGATGAAGATGACGATGGAGACTCGGTCATGAACTGGGAAGCGCAGATCCCAGACTCCTTCCAGTCGCTGCCCGGGTTTGGTCAGCACCGCAGGCACGTCACGATCGGATCGCCCGACATGATGGACGCGAACGATTGGAACAGTCTGAATCGCACACATGGATCGGTGGCGTCGGTCAGTGAAGTGCGTAACCGTGAGCAGGATCCTCGACGTCAGAAGATTGCCCGCACGGCATCGACTCCCAACGCTACCCAACTACTACGCCAGAGTATGCAGAACAACAATACGCAGCAACCCTCTCCCAACACGCCGCCCGAGTCGGGTCTCAACAGTGCTGCCCCATCGCGACCGGCAAGTCCGAAGAATGGCGAGCAGGGCAGCACTGGCCCTACCACTTGTACCAACTGCTTTACTCAGACGACTCCTTTGTGGCGGCGTAACCCAGAGGGCCAGCCTCTCTGCAATGCCTGTGGTTTGTTCCTGAAGCTGCACGGTGTCGTCCGACCGTTGTCACTCAAGACGGACGTTATCAAAAAGCGCAACCGCAGCAGCGCCAACACTCTGGCGGTGGGCACCTCGCGTTCAAAGAAGTCTTCGCGCAAAAATTCGGTGCAGCAGGCATCTGTAGCAGCAGCCACCGCGAGTCGTCCGCAGACAGCCACGACCAATTCGGAGTCCCCCCCTGCCATCCAGGGAAGCAGCACCCCTGCAAGTCGGAGTACCAATTCGATGGCCAAATCTGGTGTTGTGCCCATTGCGGCTGCACCACCCAAGTTAGCCTCGGCCTCGAACTCGGGATCAGGAATTGGACAAGCACGAAGCGCCGTACAAGTGGCACCGAAGCGTCAACGACGGCTGGAAAAGGCCACTGACGTGGAGGCCACAGAAGACAAGTCCGCTGCCGCCAATCGCTCCAAGGTGGTACCATTGGCCCCTGCCATGCCACCTGCAGCGGCCAATCCGGCGAACCACAGCATTGCCGGTGGACAGGGAGCGAGTCAAGAATGGGAGTGGTTGACCATGAGTTTGTAAGCAGAGATGCTGCATCTCTTTCCTTATTCGTTTTCTCCGTTTTCTTTCATTCTTCATACCAGTCACGATAGACACGACCTATGCCGATTCTGGGACGGAGTTTTGACAATTTGAGCACGGTGTTGGGTGCACAACTGCGCCGCTACGATTCGAATAAAAAAGAAAACGGGTCAGATTTCCTATGATTAAAATGTTATAGTTTATGGAATAGCGATCAGTCGGGCAGCCACCTGATCCAGGATGTGTGCATTTCTGGTGGTTAATGATATACGGTCAGGCTGTTAGAACGGTTGTTAGGTGTTTTGCGTTTGAGCTTGTGTGGTTCTGTGGTTCTGCCTTTTTTTTTTTTTTTTTTTTTTTTTGTTTCTGTGTTTTGATTGATACAATCGCGTCTGTCCGGCCAGCCTTGTTTCTTTTCTTTTCTTTCGTTTTGGTCTTCATGTGTTTATGTGTTATGTGTTATGTTAAAAGGCAACGGCCGGGCAGAAGTGCGCATGTCTATTTGATTTATTCGGGTTCTTTTATTGATGTTCCATGGATGCCTTATCTATGTTTATGAATGCATTAATCAGTTACTTCCTTTTGGATCGTAGTTACGCTGGTTGACGGGAGAATGACCTAACCGGAGTAGGGTTCCGTAGTGTCCTCTACTTATTCTTTCTTTCTTCGAGTAACAATAAACTTCACAATACTTAGAAATCTACTACGGTCAACGATACAACGACACTATGCCTGGAATGATGGTAAGTCACTCGTTTTCAACAGAGCCACGACTAATATCAATATGACAGGGCGACAACCAATCCCCGGAGGGTACAACACCCCTACCAACTATTCTCTGCTCTCTCTAACAAAAAGTAGAAGCCTCTGACCCCATAACCCCAACCATGCAGCCTGAAAGTATGGCCTCCAAAGCACGCCAATCCGCCAGCAGCGTTGCAGAGCGTATCGCCGCGCCCTTGCAGCCGGGTACTCCCCCCCTTTCCAGTAATCAGAACACGAAAAGAGATGCTGACAAAACAGGCGATACAACGCCCACCACCCGCCGTATGTCTGATACACCCTCTACCAGCCGTGTCCATGGCAAGGGCAGCGGCGTGGACGTCGGCGAGGGCTGGAGCGACGTGCAGGCGCAGAAACAAGAGGATAAAGGCATGATGCAGTCTGCGCAGGAGATGGTTGCGAAGGCGTTGGGGGGTGGTTCGCGGGGTTTGTTTCCTTTCTCTAGAAACCAGGGTTGGTTGTGATAACTAACGTGATGTGTCTGCCAGGATCTAGCTAGTTAGTGCTAGGTAGCAATATGACATCCCCGGGAATAAGTATAATCCATGGCACTGAGTAGACCGGCGATATGCGAGACGATGGCAAGTGTAACAAAGATATGCCATGTAGTGTGTGAGTGGCCCCAGTGTCGAATTTGCCGGGGTATGAGGATTCGGGAAATCTTGTCTGCAGCCAGCACCGTGAGTATTAGATGCTGAACGGGGTCGGTGGTTAAGACACACCTCCCAAAACCAACACCCTATAAACAGCAGCAATCCCTCGAGAAGGTAATAAGGAACCCCGATATTCCAGAGATACACTGGTCCCCAAAGAACCCACGCATGAGCAATCGGCGCAAAAGCAGATAACCCCGTACCAATGAAACCACCCAACCTCACGCGACGCCATTCCGGCCCACTGAATCTCGGATTCAACAGAAACACAGCATTCATCGAGGAAAGCACCACGATCTACCCAGTCAGTCACACTCATTCATATCCAGGGTATAGGAGGCATGCATACCACTCCCCAATAAAACCACTTAACCCCCGGGCAACAATAAAACCCAAAATGCAACCCACTCCCAAAACATCCCACCATACACCCCATAATCCCCGCATAATCACACCCCAGCAGTCTCCCCGCCACGCCCTCCGAATGATTGAGCCCCGTGTGGTACACCGCCGAGACAAGCAGGCAGATAGCCCCCGAGAGCAGCTGCACGGAGACAACGGTCCAATCAAACTGCGTGAGATCTACGTGTCTGCTGTGGAGGTGCTCGTATAACCACCCAAGACCGACGAAGAGTATCACGGCAGGAATCAGGTGCGAGAAGATATTTGTTGTCTCGTTGTGGAGATATGTCCAGCTGAGGAGGGAGTGCAGCCAGGAGTTGGTGAGGGGGCGGTAGGAGCTGTAGATGTAGGGGTTTGGGTCGTACCAGGGGGGAAGTTCTGTTATGTTTAGTAGGGTTGGTTTCGCTTGTTGCTTGGACTGCTGCTTTGGTTGTTGCTTTGGTTGTTGCTTTGGTTGTTGCTTTTGTAGTTGATCTGGTTGGTCTGAAGGACTGACAGGGACTCGGAAACGCAGGAAAGTGTCGAATATCATTCTGATGTATGCGCTCTGCTGTTGCACGAGTACAGTGCTGTAGAGGTACTCCGTAGAGCCCTTCGGTAGGTTTGATCGATTTGGATCGTGGTCCGAAAACAAGATACTATTGGGCTGTCATAAGCTTAACCCAACTGTATATAATAATAAGTAGTAATAGAGGAATGCCTAAAGATGCATATGCTGATTCTGAAGAATATGTCGTCTCCTGAATTGTAGTCTGTGTCTATACTAGTCTCATCCCAATCAGGAAAGCGCGTCACGTGAATCACGTGAATTTAAAATTCCTCTCTACAACAAAGTAGACGCAGCCAACGAACGACCAACAACCAACGCAAAAATGGGATCCAGCAGTAAAAAGAGAAAGGAGAAGCAAAAAGACTTCCAGGTACGTCTCTCAATCATATAGATTAAACAGAAACTAACAGGCGCAGAAACCGAAACTCAAAGTCGGCAAGGCAAAGCCCAAGCCAGACAACTTCACAGACACGAGCTTTCAATCAAAATGTAAGCCTATCACCTCGGCTTCATCAATGTAAAGCCTCTAACGAAGCGAAGCAATCACCCTAAACCAACAATCTCTCCGCCTCTCCGCCCCCTCCAGCAACACCCAATTCACCCATCACCTCTCCTTACTAACCTCCAAATCCGACACCCAACGCCGCGAGTCCCTCTCGCACTTAACCACCGCCATCACCTCGCGGCCAGTGGACTCTCCTATCCCGCAACCAGTAAGCGTGATTCTCCCAAACCTCCTCCCCCTAATCCTAGACGCAAGCACCAGCGTGCGCACGCAGCTGCTCAAGCTCCTCCGCGCGTTGCCAGCAAGGGATATCGAAGACCATGTCTCGCAGATGATGCCGTACATTCGTGCGGGAATGACGCACTTAGCGGTTGACATCCGCGTGTCTGCGGTAGAGGTATTGGCGTGGCTTGTCGAGGTTGCGGGGGATGAGGTAGTGTCCTGCGCCGGGGGGTGGATTAAGACGCTGAATTGCTTCCTTTCTGTGCTGGGATGGCATACGGAGGAGTCGGCAAAGTGGTCTGCCAATCGTGCATCGTTTGGGAAAGCGGGGAATCAGGGGAAGGCCATGATCAAGGTGTTAGGGGCGTTTGGGGGATTTTTGGATGCGGGGTTAAGCGATGTTGACAGAGATGTGGATGTGGACGAGGGTGTTGATGTTTCGTCGGAGGGCGGCGAGAGCTGGGCCTTCCCGCTCTGTCAGACGGAGCAGCATATGATCCCCAGTGCGTCGGTGCCGTATGCATATCTGAATTTGTTTGGGCAGCCGCGCGACGAAGAAGGGGAGATGTATGAGACACGGGAGGACCGGTACCGCGTGTTTGCGAATCGGTTTATGCCCGCTGTGCAGCGGGGGTTGGAGAATGCACGGCAAGAAGGTGGTGAGATTGGTCGCGCGTCGTCGGGTGCAAGCAAAGCGTTGAAAGAGGCCGTTGCCAGTGTTTGATTGTACATTTACGGACATAATACCCTGCATTATACTTTAAACTCTTTATACTCGTCCCTTTCAACCTCCTCAATGCCCAGCCCCGTCAAAACCCTACCTTCATAAATCTCATCCGCAAAAACAGCCCTCTGCACAACCGTCTCCCTCGCCGGAAACCACCAAGACAAACCAACATACACACCACTCGCGCCTACAAAGCCCAGAAACCACCCAAACTGATATGGATGAATCCCCACTCCAACCTTCACATCACTGTTAACAGAATGAATCAACCCCGGTAAACTCGGCACCACACCCGCCAGAAACGCAGCGATGGCTCTCCAGTTCACCCCCCAAACACTAACCTCCTTTCCAGCTATCACGCGCGCGAACGAATATCGATATATCTGATTAAATGGCTGATACAGCGCGAGCGTATCGTACTTCCGATGCTTAACGACCCAGTAATCGCATAACATAATGGCGGCCACCGGTGCGAGAAAGATAGCATACGCAGACATGAAGTTAAGGAAACTCTCCGCGGACGCGAGGATCTTCCACGGCACGAGACACCAGCTCAGCAGCGCGCAGAGTAGCTGTCCGCGACGGATGTTGAAGTATCGTGGTGCCAGCGCGGCGAGGTCATTTGCTGCTGAGATCGAGTTTGCTGAGATGTTCACGCCCAGTGAGGCGAGGACGAAACTCGCAGCTGCGAAGAACCGACAAGCCCGGCTTGTCCAG
Source organism: Aspergillus ruber CBS 135680 (assembly GCF_000600275.1). NCBI lineage: Eukaryota > Fungi > Ascomycota > Eurotiomycetes > Eurotiales > Aspergillaceae > Aspergillus > Aspergillus ruber. The sequence continues at coordinate 407,784 of NW_024467319.1, read as the reverse complement.
TTGCTTATCAGAACTGTCGGATCCCAGGGAATCTCACCAGTGCCACCATAATACCGCACCTGTCCAGCAGACGACGCCGCAATGCCAATGAACGAGATAAACGTAAACACAATCGGCAACATAGGCACATACAACAACTGCCACTTCGCCGAAACTCGCGAGTACCGCGAGAAGTCCGACTGGTTGACACTGGTCGTTGCATAATTTCCGAGAATCGAGGTCATATTCGCCAGGAACAACCAACTATACGTCGATCCTGAGATTGTAGTCGACGACAAACTTGACTTCTCCTGGAACATGCTCCCACCCCCTTCAGCGACAAACGCCCAGATGAGTATGGCAACCCATGCAATTGGCACAAACACCGACTTGACCACGAACAACCACCTCACCTTCTCCGGTCGCACACACAGCAACGGCAACTGCACAATCCAATATATTGTATAGCCCACCATACCCTGCGTGGTAATCCCCTGCCCCTCCGGAATCCCATTCCCAATGTTCAAAAAACTAGGCCAAATCGCCCCAATCATAACCCTCACCGCATTGCCACCGTTCACATTATGAATCGCGAACCAAACCACTGCCAACACCAATCGGGATAGAATAGCAATATACGAGCCGTAGAACCCCCAGCTCGCGCGCGCGATCACGGGAAACGGCACATGGTAGATAGCACCGACGGCGCCGTTCGCAGCGATGACGATGGAGATGATGAAGAAGGCAATTGCGACGATGATGAGGGCGTCTTTGTAGCTGAGGCCCACGGCGAGGATGCTGCTAGCGAATTGCCAGGTGCTGACGTTGAAGGCGTCGGAGATCCAGTATGCTTTCCTTCATTCTTAGTATTTAGGGGTATTGTAAGGGCCATGGGGGCGCACCGATGAAGCTTATGCTACCCCAGTTGCGTTGGTGTTTGGGGACTGGGTCTAAGTCTAGGTTGGTCCATCGCGCATTTCCTGCTGCAAAGGTGGATTCGGGGCGGGTTACTTGCAATCGAGGGCGTTTTATCTTCATTGTGAATATATGTACATATACAGGGTCAGTTGAATTCAAGAGTGAAAGAAAACAATCATGATGCAAGGAGGATTGCGACAACGTAGCATCGACCGAACTCTTATAAATCCCCGAGTTCAGCTGAAGATAAGCTACTTGGACATAGTAGATAAACAACCACCACTGAGAGCCACAAGTTAAACCACAGCGATAAGATAATGCATTCATGTCTCATAAGTACCTTTCATGCGCAAATTACTGCTTCTCCCCCGGCAATCTCACATCCTCCCAACCCCTACCATCGCCAACACCCTCCACACTTCCCTCCCTCCGAACACCTGCCCACTCATTCACATCCATCCATCCAATCTGCTGCACATCCCCAAATCCCCCAATCCAGTAAACATCTGTTACCACCAATCTCGCCCAGAAACTCGCGTGCGGCGAGCCCCGTTTATGCGGCAACCACACCTCCGCATCGGGATGCGCGCGCAAGTAACACTTTTCTAACGCACTTTCGACATCCTCAGGAATCGGCTCGGGGAATGGCTCGACGTATCCGAATAACGTGACGCGGGGGAGCCCGGCAGGACTTAGCGGAAAACCGGGGTAGATCGGTTCGGTGTCGTTGAGGTGGTCCCACCAGTCGAGGGAGAGGGAGATGTTCGATCCGGCGGCAGTGTTGCGGAAGGTTGTTGCGACCTTGAGGGCGAGGAGAGTCGGGTTGCCATCTCCGTTGTTGGCGTACTCGTAGGAGGAGGGGAGAGCTTCGTCGCAGTCGGCAAAGTATTCGCGGAGGCCAATCGAGTGACCTGCAACGGACGGCGGGGTGTGGCCGGGAGGTAAGGAGCCGGGGAAGACCGTTGAGGCGACGCCGCTGGTTGAGAGAGCGAGGAGGCGACGAGCCATAAGAATAGAAGTGAACCAAGACGGGCGGTTCATTGGCTCGATCTCACTACCGGAAGAGCTGTGGTCGACGTAAATCGCATCCTGGTGGGGGTTGGTCGCAGGAGCAGACGCTCTCTGAGCATCACTCAAAAACGCCTGTTCCACGAGTGCATTGTCAGGCAGCACCAGGGGAGTAGCAAAGACAGCAAAGAGCTGGCTGCTCAGCAGCAGAAGGGATTTCATTCTGTAGTATTCAGATGAGGAAAGCTTGATTCGATTCCTTAGAATGAGGACTGATATAGCTAAAGTACAGTACGTGAGGAGGTGGAGATCTTATCAGATGACACTAGGCCGGAAAAAGACAAACCGAGGGTCACGTCATGTACACGCTTTAAAATTGTTCCGGTGACTCTGGCAACCCCGGTCCGCTCCACCGGATTCCGGTATTCCCCGAAGGGTGACACCTCAGGCATACAGCCCTGCATATACTGACTCACCGGAGATATTGTGGCAATATCGTCTGACCAGCAGAAATTCTCAAAAGTTGCAGGTGCCGCTGCGGTGTGACTCACAGAATGCCCACAAACAGGACACTGACCCTTGGGCGAGAGGTCAGAGCTACACTACGGCTATTGGCTACGGCTAAAGTCCGTCGGTGGTCGTCCAGTGTGAGTAGGATGTTTCCTAAGTCATATCAGTTTGCCAGTAAGACATAGATGGAAATTGAAAATCAGAAATCACTTATTGAACAAAGATTTAAAAAAAAACACCAAGCCATCCGTTCCAGCCTCACTCCGTTTCGCAACAAAATCCGAAAACAACAAGACAAAGAAAATAAACAGGACAGACCGCGAATGCGCAGGACGACAAAATACCACCCTGGCGTACATGATACACGAAGGGACCCGGGTCACAACGCCAGATCCACTTCCATTTTCAACAGTAGGGTATATACACATGCAACAAAGAAGAAACCACAGCACAAGGGGGGGAGGTCATCCCCCCAATCGACTTTTGGTCGACAGCCCAAGACATATAGACATGCCAGGCAACTCTCTCGGTCGACGAGGAGCAAAGGAGTGTAAGACTGTAAACAAGCGAAACTTTTCCCTTTCTAGACAGAATCCACCAATGGGAAGGAAAGAAAGAAAAATATTTTTCTTTTTTTTTTAAAAAAAAAAAAAGAAACCATTCAGTAAAGGCTCCTTGTTATTCCAAGTAGTACGTGCGTACACTCGGATTCAGAGCAATCTTCTGTGCTTCACTGCCGCAACATGCACGCTTCATGCCTGCGGGGCCAGAAAGTGCACTCATCTGGAGCGAGTTCAGCGGCTGGTTCGACTCGGGAATCACAAACGACCGGGCGGAAGTACCCTCCGGCCAGCTACCGTCACCGTTGTCCAAGTTAATCAGGTGTCGGACCTGGTTCTGCAGAAGCTGGTCTTCCGATCCCGTGCGGCCACGCTTCCGGCCGGCCGTTGGAGGTTGCGGTCGAGGAACAGCGCCAGACAACTCACACAAACTCCGGGCAGCCTCCTGATCGACCGGGGTACCCAGGGAGAAATGAGAAAAGTCTGGAACTTGGCCGACAGATGTAGTACACCCTTCGGGAGAGCTGTAGATCCCACCGGATTCATCAATAGGAGAGACGATAGTCACCATCTGCTTGCGGCTCTCCCGCATGGAGTGGTTGAGTGTCGCCTTGACTGCCAAACGCGTCTGCTGAGAAGGTTGAGCAGCAGGGCCCGATGCATTAGAAGAGACCGACGAAGACCGGGACGAGCGGGCAGATGATAGCGTGGAAGTGTCCGAAACCATCGACTCCGGAGACGACGCAGATGAGGTCGAGCGAGCCAGGGATGATCGACGGACCGCCGCCGGGTATCCATCAAATGAGTTCGCCTTACCAAAGCTCAGAGGGGGGCGCTGGTCAATAGTTGACCGCGCCATACCCATGTTCTGAGCCTGCGACACGGCAGCACAGATGGATGGCCGGCGGGGACCAAACGAGGTAGCACTCGCAGCAGGAGTGGATGCCAGGCTCGACTGAGGCGTCATCTGCGGCGTCGGGAGCATCTGAGGCCGGTGAATGGAAGGAGGATACTCCATCCGCGGCATCGGCTCCAACGGCATGGGAGCATTTCGTCGCAAAGATGGGACCTGCTCGTGAATAGACGGCAGACTGGTGTTAGCAGCCGGCTCGTAGACAGCGGGCATGCTGCGCGGAGACGGTGAGTTGGCGACAGACGACTCCCCGCTGGATGGCGGGGTGATCGGCTCAAACTCAATCACATCCAACTCGGGAGTGAGCCGGGGAATGACGGTTCGCCAACAGTGACCGTTCCCAAGAGCAGCTCCGGCTCCGGGGGTGTACTTCAGAACGACATCCGTCCAGCGCTGAAAGGTTGCTTCGGAGATGTGAAGTCTCCAGCCAACCGCTTCAAGGAACATCAGCTCATTCTGGTTAATCTCCAGCGTATTAAGACCCGAGATCTTGCTCCAAGCACGGGCCGAATAGTTGCGATCCTGCAGGTATTTGGAAGCGAGAATCAAAGCCGCAAGGAACATGCGACGACCGCACTGCATGGCCCGGCAGACAGGCTTGTCGCGCGACTGCTCTGTCTGGCTGGGCACATGCGGCTTGATCTTGATCAAATAGTAGAGCGCCACTTGCAGCGTGCTGTAGCTAGTCCGAGATCGACGCAGAGTCTCTTGGATAAAGGTGCGAAGAGGCAAGACGCCCTTGCAACCGGTCGATGAGTCACTACGGAGTGATACTGCGGACAAGGGCCAGATGATCTCAACGATCTGCGATGCGGTGTCTGGGTGGCATGATTTAGCTGACTAGTTATAGGGGAAAAGTTACCGATCATCGTCACTCACCGACGAGGTTGTCGACAAAGTTCACTTTGCGCTCCGACTGTCGCATCAGACAGGGTGGGGGCCGCGCGCAGGGAACGCCGTTGGACTGCGGCACATATGTGCTGGTACGCCGGGGATTTTTGCGCAACTCCGGGGGTACGGCAGCATCAGGTTTGGGAGGGACCGGTCCACGCAGACTCGGCAGCGAGCCCCTTGCAGGCAGAGATTGTTCGCCCTCATGTTCCCAAGCCACATCAACGGGGTTTGTAGAGGTCGAGGAGATGGAACTCTGGGCCGAATTGCCATCTAGGGAGAAGACGGAAGAGGAAGAAGAGGAAGCGGAGGAAGAGACGGACGATGCGTAGGGGGGCGCATAAGCTTTGTAAGAATAAGCAGGGTTTGAAGAACTCAAACCCAAGACGTCCATCCTTGTCATATCCAGGAAGAGATTTTCTGTCGTGTAACGTAAAAGAAGTATTCTCGATTCAATCAAAGAATGACCACCCAGCGAGAACGCCTTGCGCCCGACGGTATCAAAATTCTTGGATATAGCAAGAAAGAGGCAGGATGATAAGGATTAAACCGTGTAGTCAATAAACCGATGGGCAAAAAACCGTAAACGAGAAGCCGAAGAGACCGATGCCGTCTTATTATGATTGGTAGGCGACGGCCAGCCTTTAGAGGAGCAACTTCGCCAGGGTGTCGGTGACGAAGAGAGACGTGTTGGATTAGATTATGAGCGGTCAGAGGTGATAGGATGTGTAAAAACGAGCAGAGTAAAGCAGCAAGCAGCAACGCAAGTAAGCACGATACGCAGTGACCGGTGAATCACAAGAATAAAATTATTCACCGTCCACGGTTCCGATGACCGTAGAGAAACCCGAGTAGATCACGAACGAGTCAAGACCAAGCAGATATGAAAGTGGAAGCAGCAGAGAGGTTTAGACGAGCTTGTTGTCGACGGAGGTCTTTCGGAGATCTGAGGCCAAGGATTCTGCGGAACGGACGATCGGAACGATAGGGTAGGAATCAACAATGTACATTTTGTAACTTTCGAGAAGGCGGAAGGATCGAAGTAGTTATATAGGGGCCAGACTGGCGAAGCAGGCAGGCAGAGAACTGCGATGCTATGCTAGACCAGGGGGAGACGCTCGGATGGGGGCGGAGGATAGGGAAGGCAGAAGAGAAGATAGACTAGGCTGCGGTGGACATAGAGTCAGCGGTGGTCATGATGGAGGATGAGTGAAAAGAGAAGATGAGTACAGAACACAGGAGTAGAGTAAGATATAAAAGGATAGGTATGACTCCTAGCGGACCCGAGCGAACCGCTGCCTGGAGAGGGCAGTACAGGTGACTAACAGGGGAGAGGCGACCCAGTAGTGCCCGTCCAGTAGAGCAGTAGTCACGAAAGCCGTGGAACAGACAAGAGATATTGACTGATCAAGGGATCGCAGATGGCAATAGAAGAAAAATTGAAGACTCACTGTTCCTGTGGCAAGTCGGGGAGTGGCAAGAGGCGAACCAAACGAATAAGACACAATATTAACTAACCAGCCAACCAGATAGATAGAATAAAACAGACAAAGATAAACAGATACAAATAACTGGGAAGAAAGAGAAAGAAGACAAGGAACCCCCCGTGTCTTTACTAGAGAAGAGAAAAGGAAACGAAAAGGATAGAAGGAAAGAGGGCAGAGAGACAGGAAAAGACCGATCGGAGAGTCTGCAGACGGAAGCGTGCAGGGATTCCGAGTTTCTACACCACCAACAAGTACCGCTGTATAATTACTACATTATTACTCTGCACCACACTATTATTCATTGTTATTTCTCTCTATTTTGTACAAGTACTCTCGATGCAGTGGTACTTTGACAAATTCCTGCCAGCCACCTTGACTCACTCGTATCCACCGTGGCCTGACTTGCATCTGTCACCCCTCTACAGAGTACAGAGTATTCTCCTCTACGGAGTACTACTCCGTACTCTGTGCTCTGTGCTCTGTACTATCTAAACACATATTCGTCTCTTCTCTATAATACTCTCCCTACGACTACGACTACGACTACACTGTAGATACATGTGCATAGCCTCCGCTACCAACTCAAAAGCGTACACTACCCCGAACCAATCATGGTCTGCCTAATGCAGCGCCGTGACACTCTCCTTCTGCGTTGGGGATAGTGTCCTCCACCAGACGCAGCCACTCAACGCACTAATCTTAGAAATGGCGTCATGTACAGAACACGAAGGACAAGTAGAGTCGCTGCAAAGCAATGCGAGCTAATCCATTCCAGCTCGTTGCAGCTGGCGTACTACTGTATTATCCGTGGCTGTCAGAAGTACGGAGTACTATTCTATCTCGGAGTCTTCCTCCGATCAACGCTATCGGGCGGGAATGGAATACCTCTCAACCTACCCTAACCAGTGCTCTGCTGTTGTCACAACCCAACCACCGCCGATACCCAATCCAACCTGCCAGCGGTGACGCCCTCCCAGATGCGGTCATGCCCATTTGGAATACCCTGCAGCCGTTCCTGTTGTTCCTCGTAGGCACCGATCTCCACCATGCCACGGTGCCCTGACATTCAAATGCTCTGCGTCAGTTCGTCATTGGTCGCTGCCAGCTTGAGCTTAAGCGCGCCTAGGTCCAACGTGTCTGTCGCTTGCCATGGTCATCCGATCTGAGGTAAGTGGGCCGGACACTTTGTTCTATGGGTTACAACTCAGGTCGTAGACCGCTTGGTAAGGCGTGTATCGCAGGGCGTTAAGGGCCGGTCGATGCGGTTAGAGCGCAACACTATAACCGTGATCACCTCATTCAGAATCTTCCAGCATACTTCGACGCATGAAGCCAAGCCATCGCTCTCGTGTTCGAGTGTCCCTCGCAGACAAGCTGTTGGGTCAGCTGCCACCGGTTGACCGTCAAGTTCAGACATCGTGTGATCTCTCTGGCGGCTTCGTGGTCTGATTGAGAATAGATCAGTTCATCGCTTATTGATCAGGGCCTAGAGGTTGTGAATGGCTGTCTCGTTGACCGATACAAGTCTAAACATACCGTCAGCATGGCCAGGATATATTTGTATTTGTGCGTTGATTATCTGCATTAGGCAATCACCTCGTATCATCGAATCACGGTACACTCTGTAGTTGGAATGGACATTGTTGACTAGTCTGAGCGCATACTTCAGGCACTCACAACATCAACTGAACGGTCAAAGAACTACTAGTGAGTCCAGGAATGCACCTCAGCAAAGCCACCGCTGCTGAATTTATACTTGCTTGGTTATGCCAGGGTATGTGTCTGGTTTGAGGGATATACGCGTTGAAGTACCACAATGTTGTTATGCGGGTGCCGATGTGTATCATGAGGGGCAACGCACGAACCTCACCAGGAATAACATTAGATATATAACATTGCCAAGTATTTACAATAAGAAATGCATCACCGGGTATATCCACCATCCATCCATCCGCAAAGAAACCACCGTGAGACATCATCTAGCTCTCCCCCCAGCCATATGCGCCGCATCATGCACCACACAAAGCAAATACTTCCTATCCGGCACGACCACAATCTCATGCTTCTTCGTGCGCAGCCGCAGTAGCTTCACCTCATCATCTTCCTCCTTCTCCTGTCCTTCGTCACCTTCTTCGCGGGGCGAAGTGATTCCGTTTTTCAGCGCTTCAAGATTCAATCCATTGCTGCTGGGTTTCGAGTCATTATCGTCCGGCGGATGAGAAAGCGACATGCTCAGGTCGGATGCGCTAGAGACAAAGGCGAAGATGTGCGCTGCCAGTGCTTCGGCGTGGGTTGGTTTGTATGCTTGTTTTTGTTCCTGTTCCTGTCCTTGCTGCTCCTCTTGGTGTCCTTCCTGTCCTTCCTGTTGCTCTTGCCCTTCCTGAGACTGTCCCTCCGGTTGTTCTTGTTCCTCCGGCTTCTGCTGCTGCTGCTCCTGCTGCTCGACGGAGGGCGATCTCGGAGTAGAATTAGATGTAGGCGCGTCCTCATTCAACGGCGATGTCGCCTGCTGACGCAACGCCATATTCTGACTATTCCTCCTTTCCAACTCCGCAGATAGTAATCCGGTACTTTGGATGATTGAACCGTCTTTACGGGAGAGGATAAAGGTCGATTGGACGCCGGGGCGCGAGGTGAGGTGGGAGAGGAGAGCAGTTACATGTTGGGGGATCTGTTTTCATCCATTTTAGCTTCTTATTTCTGTGGACAACTGTAGAGCGAATCACCACTGTTTGTTGTGCCATTCTGGCGGGGAGGTAAACCGGTCGAACACGCTGGCAGGATAAGAAGCAACCAGTAATTCGAAAATTCTCGCTCAAATCTCAGTGTTCCAGCTTTCAAGCAGCTCCAGGCCGCTTTGTCTGCAAAATGAATAGAAGATATCTCGCAATGGACTGAATCGCTGTTGTTTTGGAGCGGCGGCCCAATTCACCTCGCTTTTGATGACTAAGCAATAGAACGAGACAAAGATGCAAGGTCACTTTACTTTAATTTACTTTCCAGACAACAATATGGACTTTTTTGCTCTCTGATCAAGAAAAATTCAGATAGATTGCGCAACTAACAAAATTGGTATCATGGGCATGAGTGATAAAACGACAGAACCCAACGCTGACAGATAATGAACGCGATTAATTATACATGAAACCCACCATAGATATACAAATGAAAGAGAAGGAAAGACAAAGAGCGTCAGAGCCAACTATTATGGCACTCTGAGTGAATCGTCTACACTCGACTTATCCGACAACCATCCAAAATCCATATCCTCACCAGCGGAATTGATGCTACTGCGTCTGCTACTGGTATCCAGCCAAGTCTCCCTTCGCCTCGACTTTTCCGTTCGCTCATCATAGCTCGACGGCGGCGTTGTCTTGGACGACGAAACTGACGGTGCGGATAGCAAGGATGCGACTGTTCCGCTGATGAGACTCTCAGCGCTACCCTTATTACCGACGTCCAGGGCTGCGAGGAGGGCGGCTTGGAGGACCTTATTCTGTCGTTCGAGCTGTGCAATGCGCCCTTCGAGGATGCTTATGACGCTCGAGTCATGAGAGTGACATGTGTACTGGGAGTCCTGGGACAGGGGCGACGACCTGCCAAAGCTGCGGCTGCTGCAGTTCTGCGGCGACGTGGACTCACGTTGTGCAGGCTTCTCAATGCGAGGAACCTGCTGTGTTGACCCAGCGGGGTCGACTGGTTTTTGCTGTTTCGCTCGTCGGCGCTTCTTCTGTGCTTGGCTTGGCCAGGGGTTGCGAGCGATACCTTCTTCATCTGAAGAGGGGATGGGGTATTCGGAGCGGAGGTCGTGCTGCTCAAAGCTCGTCCTTTCGTTCCGAATCGGCTCCTGGTAGCTGTTGCTTCGCTGTATCTGACTCGCGCGAAACGCAGGCGCCAATGCTGGCTCGCTATACTTCAACTTCGGGCTCGTAGGTGCAGCCCTGCCACTGGAGCGTGTGGTAGAATCCGGTGGTGGAGTAGGCAAAGGACCTGTTACAGCATCCCTATGAACCCACTGGGTGACCTCCATGCTGCGCCTGACATTCTGCTTTGCATGGCCCCTCGGTTCCTCCGGACGAGCGACGTCCAACGATCGCGACCTCTTTTCGGCTCCCCTCGAAGCAGCCACGTCAAGATGCTGCGCCATTTCCTTCACCCTACGTGCAGGGACTCCCGCACGGTTCCGCTCCTGAGCCGGATCAGGTGTTGCGCATTTCGCAGGTTGGTTTGGGGGATGGCGAGCAGTTTCTGTCAGATGGGGGTTCGAATCAGGGACAGGGCTGGACATATTCCGGATAGGACGCCCCTTTTCCTTGGGTGCCTTTGCATCAGTTGTGACACCCTCGGGCAACGAAGGCAAAGGTCTCGTGGGTGCAGGCAGAGGAAATGCGTTTATGGCATTCATAGGAAAAGCCGAGTAACGAGGCTGTCTGTCTTTGGGCTGTTCCGTCTCTGTTGCCTTCTCTCGCTCGATGCCGGTGAACTGACTGGTAGCTGCTGGAGCTGACCTGGGCTCTTTCGGATGATCCTTGGCGTGCTGTGCGGTGGGAGACGGTAATGCCGATTTCGAAGTCTCGTTCAATGTCGGGAGTTTCTGCTGTGCGCGCTGGGGGCCATTCGCCGGCGGAACCTTGGATAACCGCAATGCTGTTTTACTCGATAATCGCGGCGGGACGGGGTCAGGGAAGAGCTTAAGGGTGTTCTTCGAGGCGGGCTTGGGTTTCGAGTCGGTGTTTTCGGGTTTCTTTAGCTCAGTCGTGCTTGGCTCGGATGGGTTGGCAGGTTTGGACTCTTTGTTCGCATGGTTGGAAGGAGAAGCATTGTCTGCTGGCAAGACTTTAGCAGCCTGTTCGAGCAATCCATCCAGCGCCTGCTGTGCAGAATCCCGTCTCCCACTAGCGATAAAATCCGGCAGAGTCAACGGCTGAAACGGCAGTGCCTTCTTATCCTCCGTCCCCGACTCCTGAGCTACAGCACTATTCATAGAAAAATTCAGGTGACTCAAATCCAACGAAGTAACACGCCCCGACGACATGAGCGGATCACCCATGCATCTTTCAAGCGGATCAGCCAGCCACGGCTGCCCGATGCGCTCGACATCGCGCCGCGAACTCGACTTGCAGCTGGCATGTGAAACAGACTTTGAGTCTGACGGTGTGGAATCGACACTCTCCTTCTTGGAGTGTGACTTCTTGACGGCGGACGCAGGCAGGAGACCTTCTCGCTGCAGGGCGGAGAGCTGCGCTCTGTCCTCCTCGGCTTTGGTCTCGGGGTCGGGGGCATCTTTCTTCTGGCGCTGGGCCAATTGTCGAAGACGACGGTGTCCAGCTTTGAACATCTCGCGAGCACCAGTAGCGGTAGGTGGAGGAGAACCTGAAGAGAGTGAACCGGGTGGAGAAGAAGCAGTCTGAGTCTGAAGATGGTGAACCAAGTCCGCCACGCCCTGGTCTGTCTTAAGATGGCTGTGGTCTTCAGAACCACCCGAATATGGAAGTGGAAGGGGCTGTGTGCTGTTTGTAGAGAACGGAAGCTGTTGTTTGGGGGCAGACATTGTATAATAGAGATGTTTCTGGTGGTGATGTTTCGACAACAACAGCGGACCAGTAGGCACAATCGGGCTGGGCGCAGCTAAGCTCTCGTGCAAGTCGTTCCAATGCCGCATCGAGACGGGAGGTAGGAGCAAGGAGGACTCGAAACCGAGTCGGTCAGCGAGAGGCGAGAGGCAAAAAAGAGAGTTCAGTATTCAAACTGCGTCTCAAACGTCGTGGCGGTCAGAAGGCAATGGAGGAAAAGAGACAGAAGCCACGAGGCAATATTGTCGGAAATATTCGATGAATTCTGCAAACACTCGGGTTAATCAAGGTAGTACAGTCCATAGTGCGCTTGCTCCTGCTTACCAGCTGACTTGTTTACGCCGTTTGATAATACTCAGGAGAGCAGATTAGCAAAGTCAAACGACGAAAAGAAGAAAAAAAAAGAAAAAAGGACAGATCCAGCTGCAAAGGATCGATAGTCCCGATGTTTTATATGATCCTATACGACAGATTGGCACTATGGGCTTCTTTTTATCTCCCCGAATAAGAGAACAAAAAGCATGGCAGATCGCAAAGTCTAAGTCTGTTATTGAAAAGATTTATCGAATTAGTCAAGGTTCGTAGCGCCATTGAGCTATCATCTCGACTTCTTGTATACATGGTAAGATTAGAGTAACCTCGATCGGAATGAAGGAACGAACTGTGTATAGCCCTGGAATGCGATCTGGACCCAGGCACAGTCGCAGCATAGCTACAGATACGGAGAAATAGAGAGTAAGCAATAACCACCGATCATACACATGGAACACGTCCAAGGGGAGGAGGAAAGGGAAAACCCGGGGACGAGGACAGGGACAGCGCAACAAACAAAGGGGACGGTTCTTTGCATTCCCAGCCCAGCCTTGGTACAGCTGGTACAGATAAGAACCAAAGCGACTATTGAAGACTAACAGTCGATCATCTGTCAGTTCGAAAAGTACGAGAAGTAGCAGCTGAGAATGGATAGATCGATTTCTCCGCATCGGGTATTTACAGAGGTTCTAAGTACGGAGTAGGGCTACATCATTTTGTCAAGTACAAGTACATAGTAGGATTACGATGCCATGATTAGAATAAAACACAATTACTCCTGTAAGGGTGCAGCAGTAAAGTACAAGTATGAAGTGTCTTGCCACCCCTGTTGACCTCATAAAGGCACACTGTTCCCGGTATAACTACCCCTCCCACATGCCGCGACGATGCAAGGCAACAAGGAACAAGGAAACAGGCTAGCGAGGAATTACAGCTAATGTGACAGATGCACAAAGAAAAAACAAAAACCATGCCATATGCACAAAAGGCAGCGGTTTGTTTGTGATCGGCTGGAGTTGGACATGTCACAAAGGGTGCTTAGTGTGAGTTTGTTTTCTGCACAAAGAAACTTTGTATCGTCCAAGCGTCGAGTCTCAGATAGAACTGATCATCTGCTTCCTTACATCCATAAACCATGTCGTATGGTCAGTGCTGATATGTTTACGGTGTATGTCGTTCTCTGACTCTGGGTTGAGTGCTCATCTAACAACAATCCGATGCCATCAATATCTCCCGAGGAGTCCATTTCCCCGAGAAATATCCAAGTATGATACTTCCGAACGCCTCCCAATGCTTGTTTTCCTCGCTTCAAATAAACCAACATTACCAACTAATCACTAGTCCAGCTTTTGCACACAAAGGAAATACCAAAGCGTCTAGGTATGTAGAGCAGACACAAATGGGAGCAATGTACAGCGAATCAAAACAACGAACGAAATGAAATTATACTCGAGCAACCATGTCATCTCCGTTTCGGTCGGATAAATGGATCCGTTTCTTTCTTTTTGCGCATCATAGGCGGCGGTTTAACGCCCTGTGGTCTTTGTGGGGGTCGTGGAGGGAGCTAGAGAATCAATCAGTCAATGAAACCAAAGAGTAAAGCTGCAAAGAAACATACATTTGTTGGACCAGTAGGCGCCCGCTCGATTGGACCATACGCTGGGCCGTCCCGTGATGGCTTGACCAGGTCCTGTACGGAGTACGAGTTAGCATAATTCTATAAGCAAAATCCGATCAAAAAGCGTCAAGAAACTCACCCCCGTGTTCGTAGGAACGTTAGCATCAAGCCGATGCCTTGATCCCCTGGGCGCATGTGGCGGCGGTACAGCATCCTTTGACTTCCGCGGCCGTGCAGCTTTGTTATCTGACGTTGGTGACCCAGGACGCTTCCGTTTCTCCCCGCCCTTTTGATCATCATTTGAAGATGATTGGGACTTCATATTCTCCGACGGATCCCCCGTTTGGATAACCGGGACCTTGGGATCGTGCCCACCAAGCTGTTTTTGTCGCTGGCGCTGCGATTTCTGTTTCTGGATCTGCGCATGGTTATACTCTTCTCGCGAGATTCGTGTTCTCTCCTTCTTGGGCAGGGAGTTTGGAGATGGACATGCACTGGCAATGTGCCCGCATTTCCCGCATTCGGTGCAGCGTTCCACCGTGCAATCGTACCGTCGGTGTCCAGAGGCCTGGCATCGGTAGCACGTGCCCTGAGAAGCTTCCTTGGCATCGATATTGTCGCAGTTCGATGTCATATGCTCGAAGCTACTGCAGTAGCCACACATCCGGTTCTCGTCCAGTCCGTTCGCACCCCCTGACGGGCCCTCTGGCAACGGAGCTGGTGGGGTACCCTTGCCAGATGCAGAGACAGAATGCGACGGGGATTCAGAGGGAAGATTTCCTAGAGAGACAGACGACGGTCGTGACACGGATGCAGCTGAAGAAGGCCGCGAGGGTACCGGTGGATCTGGCGCGTCAATATCGACCATCTCGACATTCTTGTAGCCTGTGAATTGCGGCCGCGCGAGGAGCTTCAACACATCGCCGTTGGTGTAGACATTTCTCGATCGAGCGTTCGTAATGAGCTTATTCCAGAACTCGCCCTGGAGAAGAGATTGCGAATTACCCAGGACCCAAAGCGACGATTTGGCACGCGTCAAACCGACGTTCATACGTCGAATGTCGGACAAGAAACCAATACCCTTGTTTGAAGCGCGCACGCACGAGAAGATAATAACCTCGCTTTCTCGACCCTGGAAAGCGTCGGTTGTGTTGAAATCGACGACATTGAAAATATCATTACCATATTTAGCAGCAAACCGCGTCTTCATCTCCCTCAACTGGCCCTTATATGGCGTGATGATACCAATCTTCCCAGCAAAGTCAAAAGCCCGGAAATCCGTCACCAAACGCTCGTATAGTTGCATGGCCACTTGAAGCTCCGCAACGTTGATCAGCGAGTGGCCCTTTGCAGCACTTTGGTGAAGACCCTGGACATCGAAGAACCGGTACGGCGTGAGCAATTCACTTTGATGCCATGGCCGGGCACGTAATGGTCGCATGTTAGGTCCATCCTGAAGTTTCCCGTCGTAGAATGCAGAGCTGGGGAACGCACTGATTTCTGGATGCATACGATACTGCGTATCCAGCAAATGCACGTCCCGAGGATGATTGGCTTGCATTCTGACGAACAGACTCTGTTCGTACTGGAACCGAGAAGCAACTTTGGACAGAACAGTAGGTGGCAGCTGCTTGGGATCTCCGACAAGGATACACTTGGAGCAACCGTACTTGAGAGGAATGAGGGCACTTAATTCGATCGACTGCGCCGCTTCATCAATGACCACTGTTTCAAATTCGATGCTCAAATTCTGAAACATCTCATGACCACTACCACTGAGCGTAGCACAGATAACATGGGCGCCGTCGATGATATCCTGCTGGATGCGACGCCGCGTCAAATCCGCATCACGCGCAGCAGAATGATTCTTGTCTCTTGCGCTGTCAATCTCCTGACTCAATTGCGTCTTCTTTTTCTTAAGAAGATCAAACTCCCGCTCCAACTCAGCCGGAACAGGCAAGCCCTGTGCTCTACACTGGTCCATTCTGGTCCGCAATTCCTTAAATGACGTATCGGCAGCTTTGTGCTCCATGTATATCTTCTGCAGGTCTCTTTCCCCAGCGTCTTTGCGGCTGTTCTGGCCCAACCTTGCGTTGACCAGTTCGTCCAACGTCACATCGAGCACATTGGTATTAATGGCGTCACTTCTACCCAGACGAATCACGGAAAGCTTCTCGCTGCGTCCGTTGACCGTCTTAACACCTTCCTTGAAACGCATAACCAGTTCATCGACGGCAGCGTTACTGGGCGCGCACACGAGCAATTTCTTCGCCGTAGACGATCTCACCGGCGCCCGCGAATTGCCAATGGTGGTTGGTCGTGCGATCGTCGTTCCCTGATCACCGAGAACATTGGTTAAAAGTGCCCCCACAAGAGCCACAATGGTCTTGGTTTTTCCAGATCCCGGAGGACCCTGGATCAGAGTAAACGCATCATTATCAATGGCAGACTTGATCGCCTTTGCCTGCGCAGGGTTGAGATTGTAATTATCGGCGATTGGCTTGAGAGTCGTATCCGAGTACTTTAGGATAGGCGAAGGCTTTGCCCTCACAATTTCCTCACAGAGGTCGTAATATTGCAAGGCCATGAGCGCACCGTATTCACGCTCAAGCGGAGTCAAAGAAGTAATCTTAGCACCCCAAATAGCATTTCCCGGCGCGAGAGAATTAATGAACGGATTTCCAGGAACGACCCGATACGCAATCTCAACTGTGCCTTTCTTCTTGTTGATCCCAGAGACTCGAGCAAGACAGTGAGGGGCCGCAGAATCATTTGTCGGACTTATTGCTTTCGAGAGGAGAACTAAATCGGACTCGCCTAGACCAAAGTCCCTGAGCTCCATAGCAGGCATGGTAGTGCTGACTTCAACAAACGAGTCGACGGATAGACGTGTAGCGACCTTGACCTCGAACGGCTTAAAGGAACCGTCTTCCTTCGAAGACTGGAAGCCCTGCCATGCTTCAAGAACCAAAAGAGGCTCGAAAGTCCGTTGGTAGTCAATAGGATCTCTGAACGCATTCGAAACTAGCGTGTAATCAGTAGTCCCCGAGTTAGGTGGCAGGTCACCATTCGCAAAATAATCCCAAGAGAGAATCGTCCGATGCAAAGCTGACAAGTCCGGCGCGAGACGGGCACGCATATCCTTGGCCGACCGCACTTGCTTGACCTTCTTGATAGGTCCCTGCTGTTTGAGAGACAATCTCTTGCTCTCTTCATAAGCCTTGACAGCATCAGGCTTCGAACTAGCCTTAGCACCAAAAAGCTCCTTGTCGATTTCATCTTCGCTTTCCGACTCAGACTCCGAGCCAGAAGAGACCATCATGCTTTCAGCGGGAGCACTGTGATCTTTACCCTTGATACCAATTCCGCTCAATCCAGACCCTTGCTCAGCGGTCTGCTCTGCAACACCACGCGCAGGGAGGTTTTTCTTCAACCGTGCCAATTGCTCGAGGTCACGCTTCTTCTTCGCTTCCTTCTCCCTCTCGCGCTTCTCACGGAATGACAGGACATTGGTGGCGGGTTTCAGCGGCGTAGGAACTGCAGGTTTTGGAATAGCCGGCAAGGTCTTGGTTTTCTCTGCCTTCTTCTTATTTTCTGCCGCGACTCGCGCCTTGTTGAGCTCGACAGAGCGAGAAAGTTGCAATAAAACGTTATCGGAAACATCTTCCTCGCCGAATTCATCGTCACTCGGGGACTTCTGGCTGGCCACAGCAGAGGCATCGGTTGGTTTGGCAAAGGCTGTAATCATGCTCTGCTTCTTGAGATTGGCTGTCGAAGCAGTAATAACAGGTTTCTTATAGTACGCCTCCAAAGCCCGAACCAACTCTGCCTTTTCTCGTGGCGTCAAGATGGTCTTGATGGTAGACTTGACAGCAACGCCTTCAATGAAGCCAAGGGCATCCTCTTTCACAGTCGTCACGCTAAGTTCTCCTAGCAGCCGGAGAAGCTTGGCGACGAGCCCAACCAAAGTCGTTGCCAAATATTCGTCTTTAAGCCGGAGCCATTTTACCATTGCGCTCATAGTCGTGGTGGGTGGCTTGAGGAAACTCTCGCGCGCCGTCTTATTCTGATTTGGATCTGCATCCACGACAGCGCCAATGAAAACACTATACTGTTCAAAAAGGAGGTCCGCAAACTGCATGGAGTCACGGCAAAACTCCAGCATCACGCTCTTGTCGTTGCCTCTTAGATGCCAGGATTCGGTTTCGTTGAATATCGTAGTCAACGCTTGCCACAGGTACTCCCAGAGCTTTTGGAGGGAAAGTATCTCCCTACGGTCCGCAAGCTTGCGAGTTCTAAGCATACCAGTCTGAGTGTCGCACAGGATATCCACAATGTCGGTGCCAGTATGAAGCATCCTCGGAGCAGATGCAAACGTCTTCATGTTTGAAATACGCCGAAAAGACCAGCTGAGTCCGTACATCGTCGTCGTAAAGAAAGACTGCAGCAGATGGGACATAGCATCCCGTCGAGCAGACTGGCCGCTAACATTCTTGATAAGAGTCACCGCTGACTGGTAAGTGTTCAAATCAGCCGCAAAGAGAGCAGAGATCAGGGCACTGCTGGTATCTTGACTCCTGAACAAGTCGTCGAGATGCTCCGGCTTGAAATCTGAGAGACGTTCAACAATTTGACAAGAAAAATGTGTAAGATGGCCGTAGTTCATGTTGAAATCTCTCTTCTCTTGACTGGCTTCGCCCTTTGTAGGGAACTTCTCCAGGCCGACAAGAGGCAAAATACCAAGCAGAGCAGATGTGGATAGACCCTTGTTATCTTCGTGTAGGTGTTTGACAACTGCGTCCCAAATCGGTGCCGAATAGGTGCTTACACCATGCTGGAGGGTATCGTATCGGAGGATGATTTCGTAGTCACTCTTTAGAGACTGGCACTCAAGCGCCAATGTATTGCGGATGACGTCCATGCATAACGATGAGATCTCTTGCTGTTTTCCTTGCTCCACAGTGAAATTCGGGGGCTTCAGGATTGTGTTGATGTTTTCGCTTACAATCTCAAGCGTCTCAGACAGGACAACACGCCCCACTGAGCCTCTTGACGATTCATGGTCTGTAAATCTCCGGAGAGTATGAACGAGACTCGCCAATCCGATATGGAAGCAGTGATACCTGGCTAGGTTGGGATAGCGCAGGTCCTGGAATCGTTGAAGGAGCTGATACACCAGAAACCTGCAAGCGGATGGCTGATGAGCACCCTTGAGAGACGACATGAACGGACTAATCCATGATAGAATGTCCTTCATGGCAGACTTCTCAAATGGCTCACCATCGGTGGTTTGCATAAGGAATGCATCAAACTGGGGATTGTAGAAAATCTGCTCGATAATCGCTTTAGGAGAGATAGTCTGCATCGCATCCCAAAAATCACCAGGTGCCTTCTCCAAAAAAGTCTGGATGGTGTTTAAAAGGAAACGAAGACCAGGCGACTGCATAGCAAGATGATCCACAGAGAGACGGCAAGGATCAATTTCCAGCGCTCGTAGATGATGAGTGATCTGGTTCTTGTCCAACCTTTTCACTACAAGTTGCATGCCACGCCACAGCCTTTGAATAACAGCGATCTGTGGCGGCTGTTGAGAAGCTACTCTAAGAGCATCCAAAAGTCCCTCTTTAATCGCCCAGTCAAACTCCATCGTAGTCGGGGGTCGAGGGTACCGCATCCAAGAGTGAATAGCCCAGAAACTGCGATTTTGGTTGGAATCGAACAGAAAACGAGTGACGGCCGGGATGTAATCCGAAACCTTCAGACTGCGCTTAGTCTGAATCAGGCGAAAAGGTTCGTCGAAGTATTGTTGTAGCAAGGCATCGTTACGCAGCATGGCTTCACAGCTCAGCGTCTCAAAGATCGATAAAAGCGATGCGCGGTCGAGCACGTGAAGTGCGATCTCCTGAGGAGGCACCTCTTTTAACCGTGCCGTCGCAACATTCAAATTCTTGATAATCCGCTTAATATCCCATTCGTCCAGCATGCGACCAAATTTCTCGATATCCTCATCATCGTAACTCTCCTTCAAATGCTCCATAAGCCAGACCTTGCCCGTGTAGTATTTCTTAATGCAGAGGTCACATTTCTCGAGCGCATCGTCTAACTTTCGCCAGATCCAGGATTGCAGTTCCGCAACGCCTTCCTCGCTATATGCTAGGATGCGCATGCACGACAGGAATTTCTCCCTGCGGCTCGACGCCTCCTCCGTGAGCTCCGTGACTGTCTTTCCCAACTCGTTTCGTTCGTTTGGATCGTCGTACTGTCCGTGGTCGTCGTCATGTTGCCGAGGGCATAGGATGTGGACATTGTCAGGGAGGGCTTGTAGCTCCCTGTGGAGTAAAAGGCAAAGGTCAGTCGTTTGACCCGGGAGACGCCTCGGAGAAGTCAGTCCACTTACCTGATACCATCCATACACTCCATGATGTTGATATTTTTGTCGCGCAAAGGAGGGACAACGGTTGCATTCCTTGATCGAATGCTATGAGGCCTGCGCTGAGGAAAGAAGACCGGTGAATCTTCGCATCGCAAGCATTCGAATAGTCAAGTTAAAAGATTTAGGAACGGCCTATAGAGCCATAGCTAATAGATGAATGTCGCAAATGGATAGAATGAGACAGCTAGGTCAAGAATAAAGAGAAATGATCCAAAGTGAGGTACTCCGTACATGGGACGACTTCAATGCACGGCACTCTGACACTGTATGAGGGTATAAGGCCGCAACGAATAACACAAAGGGAAGACAGATAGTAAATTTAGCTGAGACACCTCCCTGTGCCTCTAGAAAGGCGTCCAAAAAAGACTGAACAGTGGAAAAGAACCCTCAACAAGCGATGTAATACAGATTTGCTGCTCAGAGGGCGTCCTGCCATTTTATCTATCATATTTGGAAGGCGGTGAACCGCGACCACTTTACGCGTCAAACGCGCCGGCTTTTCTCTAGATCAGAGGTCCTCCGTACAAGTACCTCCACAAGTCTTTCACTACTTGGTGTACAGATGAATGAATCAATATCTTCATTAGAAAGCCTTTCTCATTGAGGTCTTCAATAGAGTACATAAGTTCAATAATCCTCCAATACTAGCCACGCCCACTCAGCTTCCGGAGATTCGAGGCGAGCATATGGTAAAACCAGCAACCAAAAAATGTGACACCATCAATCGAATTAAATCAATAGGAAGAGGGTGTAGAACAGAAAGCAGAGAAAGCTTTTGTACAAAGAAACGAAATCAAGCCAGTCAAGTACAATGGCGCGGAACAAACGGTAGCACTTGAATAAAGATGCACCGTAAGGTGTGTGCAGCAAGGGAAAAAAACATTAAAACGAGGAAAAGCGCCGACCACCAGCCAACTTTGTAAACCGAACGCCATCTATCGGGGAATAGAGCAATATGCTGTAAAAACAAAGTAAAAAGAAGTATCCTCGTAATGACGCAAATGAAATGATGAAAAGATCGAGTATAACCGACGAATGAACCGACAATCATCGTATCAAAAAGAGATCAGGTGAATATATAAGACGAAGATGGAGAATGATTTCTATACGACATTTAAAGGAGGATCATTGTGACCCTTAAGAGGACCGTGTGGGACCTGTTGATAATGGGTGGCCGCAGTCGAGAAGTCGTTCGTGGCCTCATAACTCGGTAGATCTCTGTCGAATGAATGGCGTGTCTGTGCAGGCCGAACGAAGTCCACCGGCTGAGTATGGTGTTGTACATGGTCAAGGCTATCTGTATAATTCGTTCCGTTACTCCCATTCTGGCTCCGCATGTGAGTGGCACGTGTAACAGATGGCGGATACATGGCTTGGTGATCGTCTGAAAAGGGATCTTGCTTCATAGAAGGCTCAATTGGTTTCCCCAAGTCCGAAGATGTTGCGGATGTATCCCCAGAGCCAGGTGCAACAGAAGGAGGCACGTACGTCTCGTTTTCGTTTTCTTCCAGGTACTTAAATTTACCCATGGTAACCCATTCACGGACAATATCCACATCGTAAGGGAAGAAAACCTTCTGGATCGACTTGACAGTGAAACGAGGGAGGAGACAGATTATGACGGTAATAAGAAGAACCACCCAGAAGGACAGGGTCCCGTATACTTCCGCTGCCGAATGATAAAACGTCCCTGCGGCAGTGAAAGAAGAATAGACACCAGTCCAGAAGAAGATCAGGATAGAACTGATAGCGTTGATCAACACAGTCAACCAATCCCAGCGGTAGGTATTCATGATAACGTAGGTGTTACTGGCGATAACGGCAGCGGAGGCAACCAGAACACCCATACGAGTTCGGTCGTTGACGTTCAAACCGTTTGCCGTGACGAAATTCGCGGGCTTATACAGCAGATACGGCATGTAGTAGCAGATGATCGACTGATAGAGACCGTCACCCATGTATAACCTGAAGTGTGTTAATATCTTCAAAAAGCAGCAAGAGCTGAGAAACATACCAGAACTTGAGCTGCGACCATTCCTTCCGCTCGATACCTCTCATGTACAATTGAGGCACGGCCAATGATACCCTGTCATCGACATCTTGATCTAGAATTCCCATGAAGATCACAGGCAACGAAGTGAAAGCAACGTTGACCAAGACAATGTAGGTGTAATCGAACAGATAGGAACCGTCGAAGTCGTTGTAGATACAGTACCAGAAGAGAGCAAACGTCCAAACCAGGTTCTGAGATACTGTTAGCATCAAGCATCATACTTGAAGGGAAATGGAGAGTGCTGGAACTAACCTTGTAGAAAAAGTTGGCAATAGTCTCACCCATACGGCGATAGGAATATCTTCCATGAACCAGGATGAGCCGTTGAAGGAATCGGAATTGTCCGATGGCATAGTCAGATGACATGGCTGCTTGCCGACCTTCTTCACCAGCAATACCGACACCAACATCTGCCTCCTGAATCATGGCAACATCGTTGGCACCGTCACCAATCGACAGAGCCATGATGTTAAGACCATTCTTGACCAGCTTCACAACGGCCGCCTTTTGGGCAGGACTGACTCGACAGCAGAGAACCGATCGACACTGTTTGCACAGCAACAGGAACCTTTGCTTCAATTCGTCGGTGAGCATGAGCTTGAGCGTGTCACCGTCAATCACAACAGCATGAGTCGGTGGTGGTGGTGCGTGCTCCTCACGGGCAGCTATGAGCTCTTCGTCGGATCCTGTTAAGCCAAACTTCTGCAACTGATTGGCAAGCTCTTGTGCGGCCTGTTCCGGTTTAGATTCAGGGATATTGAACACGATCAATTCCATATTGTTGTTCAAAAGGTTGCAGGAGTATCCAATGTTTATAGCCGTTTCGACCTTGTCGCCGGTCAAAACCCATAATTTAATACCCGCATCTGCCAGCAACGAGATGGTATCCGGCACACCGTCTTGAAGTCGATCCTCAATTGCAGTACCACCAATAAGCATGAGTTCCTGCTCAATGGCACTGGATACCTGTTCAAGCTTCTCCTCACGGTCGGTAAGAGCCGCTGCTGCAATGTCGTGTTCGCGGCTCCAGATCTGGTACTCCTCTTCGCTAAGCTCCCGATCTGCGATACAGAGAGTTCGCAATCCTTCTCGGGCAAACATTTCAAGCTGATCGGAGGTCTTCTGTCGCAATTCATGTTGTTTCCCAGGTGCCAACCGCGAGTAGATGATGCTGTCTGCACCCTTGCAGAAAAGTCGAATCGAGCCATCTGGCATCCGTACAATCGCACTCATACGCTTTCGCGACGAGTTGAACTCGAGAGTGTTCATAACCGAGTACGTCCGTTCTTCACCCATGACATTGACAATCAGATCATCACCGGCTCGGCCAATGACAGTGAAACCACAATCACGAGCAGCACTGACCAAAGCAGCCTCGTCGGGAGACTGCGCCTTGAACTCAATCTGCGGTGGGTCGCCTGGGGTTTGTTCCGTGATAACAGTATGGCACACAGCCAGGGCAACCATGAAATGCTCAACAAGCGCCTTTTGCTTTTTGCCAGATTGACCTTCTAGGTCCGAAACGAAGTGGGGTGAGACGAAAGTCAGGTTTTCATCCCGTAAATACGGGTTGTCATGGACTCCACGAAGCATCTCAAGCATCTTAACGGTATCGGCAGCAATCTTCTCCTGAGCTTGAGCGGCCTCTATTTCCGCGTCGCCACCTTCCCGGCGTTTCATACCAGCCTGGGCTTCCGTGTACGCTTCACCGTATGGAACTCCATTGATGGTGCACTTCTTGAATTCCATGACATTCTGGGTCAATGTACCGGTCTTGTCAGAGAAAATATATTCAATCTGTCCAACATCATCGGAAATGTTCCAAGATTTGGGAACGCACGCCATTTCCAGCTTGTCGTAGTACATAAAAACGTCGCAGTGGATGAACACAGCCTGGATAGTACGAACGATTTCCAGCGAGATGTAGAGCGAGATGGGTACCAAGTTCTGAAAGAGAACGACAGCGACCCAAAAGGTGACGATACCAGTAACCGGGGGAGCAGTGTCTCCGGGCGGCGAGTAATCGAAGTAATTAAGCGACTTATTGCTGGAAGCCCAAGCAACACCGTTCACGATACCCATGACCAAGCACATGAAAAACAGGATGATGAAGTTGTAGATAACGTTCCAGTTCAGATCTTTGGCAAGTCGCGCCCGCTTGGTTGGTGTGACACCGGAGTTCAGCATGATCTTGGTCTCAGATCCAGTGAAAACGACCACGCCTAGAATCCATTCGGTGTTGCGAAGGGAGCAACCGCGGAGTAGCATATTGTTGATCGTGATGGGCTCAACCATCTCTTTGCGAGGCGCGTCAAGGAAATCCGGGTCACGCTGATCCCAGCGGATAGAAGCATTGTACGAGTACAGATTAGCGGTCGGGGCCTCGCTTTCGATGGTGAACTCGGCCTTTTCACAATCCCTGGCGTGTCGGACTTGACGGCCGCAATTCAGGGCCTGGCGCACTTTCAGGTTGGTCTCACCATCCAAGTTCTTGGTCTCAACATAGCATGCACCATCCATATCAGAGGTTGATAACACAACAATATCGGCAGGCACCGGGTCTCCATTGTACAAGCGAATGAAGTCTCCAACCTGGACGCTTTTCCAGTAATCACGTTTGAAACGGGCTGTCTCCGGAGTTTGCTTGGCCATGTCGAGGACACTGCCGCCTTTTCGAGGAGGCGTCGCGGCCGAAGGGGCCGGAGAGGGACTTGGATCACGGGCTGCCTTGTCAGGATGAAGGAATTTGCTGCTGTCTCCGTTGGACATGGGCCAATCTGGTCGTGCATCTGGAGTGGGCGACGGAACAGGGGTCATCTGAATCGCGGCGTCGTCCAGACCTTGGTCGCGATTGGAAAGACCAAGATCGCGCTGGGTGTATACAGAAGCCCGCGGATCGACAGGATCTGTGAAAGAGTCGTCTATCCCATTCCCCTTTTTGGGCTGAATGCCCCTCTTCTCGTTGATGAAATCCCGGCAGAATCTGTATGTTGCAACCGTCGCGCGAGTAGATGCCTTTTTGATACGTCGCCATAGCGAGACGTTGTCCTCGGTCGAATTAACATTACTCCAGTCAACTAAGCGATAAACCGGTGAATTATTCAACTCGTTATCGAGTACAGTACGCCGCCAATCCTCGATAGCATCTTTAATGGCGGTCACCACAACGATGACAATCAGGGGGACAGCGTTAAGACCGGGGTTGTTGGCACCGAAAATGGACGGAATCTATGGCAAACCGTTAGCCACACTATCAAAAGAGAGGTAAGAGCATAACATACGTTGAGAATAATGACAAACAGGAAATAGATGTTGGCAATGTTATGGAACTGAAACCAGATGTTCATGGGAACAAACGTAAGCGGAGAGTATTTCGCCGTGCGAATCTTGTTTCTGGGGTAGTTGTTATTTGGGAAACCGTCCTCATCGCGTTCAGATTCAGGGACAGGAATGTTGAAGTAAACACGACGGTTGGGGCCTTTTTCATCATGATCAGCTGAGGTATCGCCTCCGTTGGATGAATTTGCCGCAGCCGACTTGCGCTTCTCATCGTTCAGATGCGAGCGCCGGTGCAAGCGATCCATGATAGAGACACGTTTTCGTACCCCACTGGCAGTTCCCATTCGTGTTGTTGCCCATCGTTGACGCTTTGTTGGTTTCGAGATTTGGTTGCTCAACTCGCGATCGTCGGCACCCGGGTCGTTATTGGCGGCGCCTTCGAATTGTACAGACATTTAGGCGGTTGTCGGCCCTCGCAAGGGCGTAAAAGTTAAAGGGACAAGGACAATCGTATAAGAGCCAGGTTATGATGATGGAGGGAGAGCATCCGCTCCAAGTGAGACGGACCCCGACAGCGCAGCCAGTCCGTGAGATCCCTGGGGGTTGTTTTTTTGCCTTCCCTGTTAGTAGTTCAACCTCCGATACTGCCTTGTTTTCTGAGACAGCGCGGTCGATAAAAACTAAAACACTGCGAAATCGTAATCCATACAATATGCGTAGGGCGATGGTCTTTGCGTCGACAAGGTTGAAGGAGGACGTCACTTGCTGAGAAATCGTCTGTCGTAGTTCCAAATCGTCGAAGGCAAAAACGAACGGGGGAAGGAGATCGCTGACGATGATTAATCAAATAGGAAATGACGGAAGAAAATCGAAGAGAATAAAAGAAGAGAAAAGAGAAGAGAAGAGAATAGCGGTAGTAGGACTACTAGTAGTAGTGGTTGGTACGGGAGTAGTAAGAGAGAGAGAAAGGACACTTGCTGCGACTTACTACGACTAACTGCTACTAGAAACTCTCTGTCTCTCTGACTGACTCTCGCCGGGAAACGAGGGAACTGGTAACTTACAGTATTACATACGGTACTGTACCAGCCCATCGCCAGGCCACAAGTAAGGCGGTGTTTTTTTTTGTTACCGCCCAGCCGTGTAGTGCCGATTGGAGGCTGACTCAGCTTAGAGTAGCCCAATAATCCGCACTTATCCGCGATGGGAACGCGTAAGTTTAAGCCCTGGACATCGGATGTAACGGATGGACAAGGCGTACACTGTGTTATGCTGCGGATGGCTTTCTTTATGCTACAAGTGCGGAGTATATAGTAAGGTTAATAGTTTGAATATTGTTATAATCTTACTGTATTCCTGACCACAACGTATCTCGTCATAATGCCACCAATAACTTCCAACCTTCCAAACCAACCTCCAGCCTTCAGACTACCGGGCTGGATGAAACCCTCTTGTTCCAAATTCGGTTGCGATTATGGAAAACGAGCGTACGGACTAGAAAAAAAAAAATCTCTGTTGTGGCAACCATAGTAACCGTTGCTTGTATAGTTTGGTTCTTCCAAAGGCGAGCTTGATTTCTAAGGGACAGACGGCACAAGGACGATGATGCATATCCGAGCACTCAGTTATGTATCCATACACAAACCCCACGCCTGCTTTATTTAACATTAAATTATGACGACCCGGTTGTCGCATCGAAAAACCGGGATTGTCTGCATCGGTCCTCCATTTTTGATGAGGCTGTGGGGCCGATCAGGTGAGTTGCCATATCGGGGCTAGTCTGGTATCCTATGTCGGAGGGTATTGCTCTTTCGTACAGAGTAGTATCGCCAATACCACTACCACCATGTAGGAACAACCATTCGACTTCCGTATGTTTCTAGTATGCGGATACCTGAAGTAGTATTCCTGCAAGCAGCTTGTTGAGGGCGGTTTCAACGGCAGAATATGCTCTTCTGTATTTGGTAGACACTTCTTTTCCAACCACACTCTTCCGGTTTACTTCTCTCATTGATAGAGCCCAAATGATGCGAATCCCCTGGAAGCCTCTCCATTCTAGTGGGGACCACTGAGATACAGCGAAGAGACAGGTCGAAAGCATCAAGGTGTCCCGGGACCGGAGGCATACACTACTACTCCGTATGGAGTGCTGATATCCTATTCGATTGAGAAGTCTCACTGGCACTTGGATAGGTGGTCCTTCGACCAAAGATTGGCAGCCATGGCAAACACAAGCGAACACTTTCCGTTCGAGAAGGGTACGCGACACCAATATTTCCAACAGTGCCTATCGATCGACAAGTCAGCAATTTTGACGTCTTCCCGATCAGGCAATCTATACAATCGTGCTGGCATCGCACCGAAGGTAAAGTTTACAGTTTCCGCCCGTTCCCTAGTTGGACGGGTCTCTATCTTTTCCCGGCCATGCGATTTTCAATGACACTTCGTCGTGCCTCCTGATATTGCTTGGCGTTTGGCCGTCTATTCTGTACTGTACTTGTGTCAGGCGTGATCTCGCATTCACATATTAGCTTGCATAATTCCAGCTAATTCAAACTACCTCGATTTGATACAATTCCTTGATTGCAATTGACCACAGCAAGCGGTCTTCTTCCAATCAACAGTCTTATACTCCATACAAGACTCGACAAGTGCTCTTCCCCCTATTGCTCTGTATCGGTATTACCACTCTCCTATTTTAGGCTTGGCATAGTGATAAGCCAGGCTCTTAAAACAGTATAGTGTACAATAGTCCTCCACAGCAGTAATAGTGGTAAGTATGGAGAGATGGGTGGTTCTCGAAGGAAGTCGGGTTATTTGCCAGGGAGTCTGTCTGGAGCAAAGGTCATCTACAGTAATTTGTATCCTCCCTCGCTGTAAATTACAGGAAAGATCTGGACCCAATCGCAGCAAAAAGGAACTATTTTAGTGGAATTGAGTGTCTCCGCCTGATACATCATAATACTTCTCACCTCCACTCTTCTCCAGACTGTTGTGCAGACTCCAGGCACCGCACGGAGGATTCTGCATCTAGCCAACTGTTTGCGCGCTTGTCGGTTTCCTCGATCTATATTGCTAGTTAGTCTGCCCCGTATCTACAATATCGCCCTCCTACAGAGTACAGTTTTTCATAAATCAGTCTGTATGAAATACAAAATACTCTCCACAACGATGGTCATCAACCCAGAAATGCAAAGTGGAGAACAAGGTTGTAAACCCAAAGCAGATCAGCGGTATTTTGACCTTCCCCTGGCCGTTCCAAAACAAGCCAGTAGGAATATGTAGGAATAATGCTCAAGTAGGAGTCAGGCCATAAAATGCACAGCAGTGCATTTTTCACAACCTCGTACTCGACACATGGTAGAAATGCCGTCAGATGCGAGATTCCAAACACGATGTAGATTTAAAAGTAGCGTATCCATTTTTAGCAATGTCTGACTGCGCAAATGCGCAAAGCCCCGGTAAATACTCGGAAATGTCAGCATCCGCTGTTCAAATACGAGTCTGTCAGACGATCTCCTGT
The DNA here is from genome assembly GCF_000600275.1 of Aspergillus ruber CBS 135680. Taxonomy (NCBI): domain Eukaryota; kingdom Fungi; phylum Ascomycota; class Eurotiomycetes; order Eurotiales; family Aspergillaceae; genus Aspergillus; species Aspergillus ruber. The sequence continues at coordinate 378,727 of NW_024467319.1, read as the reverse complement.
TCACTTCTGTTTCGCCAGTGGATGGAGAAACGAGAGCCAAACCTCTCCATCTTTTCTCTTCCACCCCGTCGATATCCAAAAATGGAAATATGGTCTTGCTGACTCAGAGTCATGTGATTTCGCGATGCTAGCGCGCGTCACCCGTCGTGTTGCTGCAGGAGGAATAAGCCGCCGTAAAAAGGATCTCCTCAGAGTGAAGAAAGAAGTCCGTGCAAAAGGGTCTCGACATGCCTCCGTCTCGCAGCATCGCGGACTTCTTCAATCGTCCCAGTTTCCCAATAGCCAATCCAGAAAGTCCTACTGACAATGACCGACCACGAAGGAGCATCGACTCCCCCACTACCTCTCCACTGACAGAGCCGCCATCGTCATCACTTCCAAATCATGCCTCCCCGCCGTCGTTCAATTTACCTACATCTCGAGAAGACAAGCCGCGCATGAAGGAGGAGGGTGAGAGGCCACCGCAGCCAAGCTTCCAAAGCGCCGATTCTACTGTCGCGGACATTCCAACCCGGCGCATGATCAATGGAAAAGAAGTCGTCATTAGCTCGGATGGAGAAGATACGGACTCTATTGCGTCGCTGGAATCTCCGGAGGAGCTTTTTGCCCAGCTTGGGTCTGGGCCCAAGGACGCTGCGGGCAAGAAATCCGGTGAAATACGGGAGACGCGGTTGTCAATAAATGATGTGCAGCCGTCCAGACTCAATGCGAAAAGTTTCTCGGCTCCCAAATACAAGAATACGCTAGATGCTTTGGTTATAGATGCAGTCGACGACAACGAGACAGAGGCAAGCATCGCGAAAATAAGGGCTACTATCAAGCTGGAAGAGGAGAGTACAGCTGCGACAGGCTCCGATGGGCAAGACAAACAACTACATGAGAGTATGCTGACATCAGCTCTGGGTGATAAAGACGATGAGCTGGGGTTGCAGCGTCTACTCGAAGCAGTTCGGAGGACAGAAGCTTTTGATCACGAAAAAGCTTGGTCAATCTTCAGTAATAAGGAGGCGCCACCCCCTGCTCCGGAATTCCCTCGAGATTCTGTAGCGCCAGGGACATATATGGCGGTGTTGCGAGGTTCGTGTTCTGTCGACGTTTATCGGCATTTGTCTAGTTGGCTCTAACTAGCTTGCAGAGCCCGGTTCGCGTGAACGTGCGTTTCATTCCGGCATTGTGGACTTTGCTTTGTCAAAACAGCTTTTACCGGACGAGCTGGTCAAGTGGATTTTCCATTCGGGTACGTTGCAGAACGCCCGTTCCCGTTTAAGTTTGATACTTACTGTTCTTTTTTTAGTACCCGCTGAACCCCGGGACGAACTGAGACAAGTTTATTGTAGGATGTTCAAGGTTGGTTCTAAATCGCTCACACGTTTCAGAGTTATTAATCGTTAACGGATTTTGGTCAGCATGCTACTGCTGAACGAGTCAGGTCCCTTGTACGTCCAAGCGACATTGATCTGCTTTTTCGACGATTGGGCGCGACTCCCAAAGCATTGGCACTAAGAGAACCAGTTTCACCAGATCCACGTAAGGCTCAACGCTCTAATGTTTGGTTATCACAACTAATTCAAGGCAGCAGAGTCAGCGCCAAACACATCGCTTAGCAACCACAAGCCTTTGCTTTCGGTCCTGGAGCTGCTTCGGGGTGCAGCAGACCTGTAAGTTCCGTGTCCGCGTGTCCACAAGTTCCATAGTCCTGATTTCCCATAGGTTCGCCGATGATACCCGGGAACGGATACTGATGATCCTATTCCGCTTAACGATTGATATCTCGTTGATGAAAGATACCATTGTCTGTTCAGAAGTTGAAAGGGCTATTACAACAGTACTGAAAGCGATACCCGAAGACGGCACTGATGATACAGTAAGTTATCCTAAAGCAGTCATGGGCCCTCTATCCTAATGAACGGTGGTCAGATAAATCGTATCTGCACATTCCTTTATGACACTATCAAAGACCCCGCATTCCAGAGCCGTCTTCTCAAACACACGCTCCCAGCATCAAGCTGGATATCATTACTACGCTGTCGTCTCGCTGTCGCCTACCTAACGCACGACGAAGCCCCCCTAACCGAACCCCCCGAAACTGTCCTTGACCTAAAACGCATGACTCAAGTCCTTAGAAACCGCCGCTTCGACGTGAAACTCCACAAAGGCAAAGGGACCGCCGAATACGACTATGGCGAACTTGGCTCCATCATTATCCTTCTCAACATCGCCATTGATCCTGGTTGGGCTGTGTTAGGATTCCCGAGCAAAGAGGCAGAAAATGCGTTCAATGCTGAAATTGATGCACTCGCGGACCGGCTCAAGAAGATCTTCACTTCGATTGAGGACTCGGGTGTCTCACATCTTAAACGGACGCTCGCCAAGGAAGGGCTCGAGGCCTTGCATTACCGTGTCTTGTATTCAGTACGGTCGAAGCCGCAGCCCAGGAAGGTGGGATTTCAAGTTGAATTGAACGAGAATAAAAGTAATAAGATAACGAAATACACGAGGCGGGTGCCAAAGGAGAAGCCAGAAGCGTCCGTCATGGACGAGAAAAAGTTTTCATGATGGGCTTGCATTCGCTATGGGTTATTACGGTTTATGCGGAACAATCCTACTGGGCTGACAACGCTGGGTTGTCAGCTGTCAATGCTCCAGATTCATAGCACGGCTCCAACAGTTACAGCTGCTTCAAGTCTTAGCAGCTGAGACACCGTTTGCCAGACGGAGTATATCGCTTTACTATAACGCTTAGAATAACGACTAATGATCGATGACAATGCAGCTACTGTATCAATAGAACTGTGGCAGCGCTGAATATAGACGATGACTAGTTATCTGTATACAATCCATGCCTCTAGGAGGAAACTAGAACGCCAGGTAAATTGAAAACATACGCAAACGGTATCACAAACACGCACGGGTTAGCTTCCTAATCAGTAAATTTCCGGTTCTCGTTCTTGCCAAAGAGAATCTCTCTGACGGCAGGGAGGGCGTCAATCTCGAGCAACCGCAGTCGCTCTTCGAAGGTGTTGACAATCTCGATCTTGCCCTGGCCTCCGATGATGGAAACACCACCGGCACTATCTTAGTTAGAAAATGAACGAGCACCTTTAGAGTGGAGAACTTACGATCCATCTGGCAGCGACTCTTCCTCATCCAACTCAACCACAGTATTCTTCCCAACGGTCTTCTTAAACTCCGCAGTAGCCTCCTCAATAGCCTTCTTGACAGAATCATAATCCTTCTTCCGTGCGCGGACGCTAACATTGTCCTCGTTCAACGTATACAATCCCTCGAGGACCAGCCCCTTAAGCACCTCCTCGTACTTCTTCGCATCCCCGCCCGCAATACCAGTAACTTTCTCCCTCGCCTGCTGGAACAGATCATCTAGCAGCTCCTGGCGACCCGACAGCACACGGAGACGGGTACGATTCGCGAGCGTCGAGCGCGTGATCTGCTGGGACATGGCGGCCTGCTTGAACTTCTTCTCGTAGAGGGTGTCGATGGCGGCGGTTTCTTGGCGGACTAGCTTGGACTTTTCGATGGCGAACTCCTCGTCGGCTTTGAGGTTGATTTCACGGGCTTTTTCCAGGGCTTCTTGGTGGATGAAGGCGGTCATCTTGCGGAGCTCACCCGCGACCTGTTATGCCCATGGCTATCAATACTATGGTTCCGAGGGTGGGAGAGGGAGGGCGTGGCCTACCTGGTCGTCGGAGAGGGCATGTTGCGACATTTTGGCGGTTGGGATTGGAGAATTCAAGTTTTGAAGAATAGGGATTGGAATCGATATCGAATGGGAGACCTCAGACTCCCGATGCGGAATGCTGCTGGGGAGGTGATAAGGTCAGTCGTTGCGGTCACAGTGGCATCAACAGGAATAGCGAGAAAATGCTCAAATGGATAGTAGCTAGAAGGTATCTTTCACTTACATGCCTCACGAAGCTATCTTCCTGTTGTTATTGTTGCTGCTGTAGCTGTAATAGTGTTGAGTCGGAGGTCTGTAGTGACGAGTGATGGGTGAAGTGGTGGATCGGCTGACTGTCTAACTAAGCCTCAGGAACGGCGTTCCCGCATGAAGTCACCGTCCACCTCTTACTTATCGCTCTTTGTTTCAAAACTTCCCTCGTTCATCCATCCCATCATTTATATTTGTCCTGACGATGGCGTCTATTTATCGATAATCATCCTGCCTCTTCCTTTGGCGATTGCATTACTATACGGTCCTGCGCCTTTCTCCAATGCCTGCGATTACTTCGTGATGGGGAAGCTCGGTGACTTGTCTCCCCAAGGGAGTGTCGCGGTTTGTGTTATCATTATTCTCTGATATGAGCCTCAGCTGACAATTGCAGGTCGGAGTGTTGGTCGGGTTGATCTCGACCAGTGTCCAGGCTATCGGTCTAACCCTTCAGCGCAAGTCGCATATCCTCGAAGACGAAAAGGATCCGTACGAAATACGCCGACCTCCGTACAAGCGTCGAAGATGGCAGGTACGCTCCCTAGAAATGCGACTATATACCGTACATTCTGACGATTACAGCTGGGCATGCTGATGTTCGTTGTATCGAATATCGTCGGGAGTACGATCCAAATCACCACCCTTCCGCTCCCGGTTCTCTCGACTCTTCAAGCCGTTAGTATAACGACCCCCTTCTCCTCATTTTTCCTCTGCTAATACCCCGTCGCACGATAGTCCGGTCTCGTTTTTAATACCATTTTCGCTACCGTGATACTCGGTGAAGCATTTACCAGATTCTCCTTACTCGGTACGATCCTGGTCTGCGTCGGCGCGATACTGATCGCCACGTTTGGCGCAATTGGGGAGCCACCGCATACGTTGGATCAGTTATTACTACTCTTGCAGCGCCGTCCGTTTATACTATGGGTCGTTGGAACCGTCATCCTCATGCTGGGGATCCTAGCGGGGTCTCGAATGCTGAGGCTTCTCTCCTCTTCACCTCGTTGGAGGCATTCGAGTGCACGGCATCTACAGGTGGTCCATAGTCGCATCCGGCTCGTACGGGGAATGTGTTTTGGTCTGGTTAGTGGAATTTTGTCGGCCCACACCCTGCTTCTGGCCAAGTCGGCTGTTGAGCTGCTAGTCCGCACTATCGTATACCGCACAAACCAGTTCAACCGATGGCAATCATGGATAATTCTGATTAGCGTCATCGCTTTGGCCCTCTCCCAGCTGTTTTTCCTCCACCGCGGTCTGAAGCTTTGCAGTACCAGCGTGCTCTATCCTTTTGTGTTTTGCATTTACAACATCATTGCTATATTGGACGGTCTCATCTACTTTCGACAGGTGTCCGATTTGGGCGGACTCCGCGCGGGACTTATTGCTCTTGGTACCGTTATTCTGTTGAACGGAGTGCTTTGTCTTTCGTGGCGGTTAGAAGACATTGACAACCATGCTGCTGTTACCGTGGTTGGATCTTCGCAGACAGGCTTAGGGCCGGGAATGGCCGTCATGGAGGAGAATCATCTGCATGGGTTAGGATTGGATGGCGAGGAAGGCCAACCTGGCGAGCGCCAGCCGCTTCTACAGGCAGCTCCTCCGCAGCGCAGGTCTAGTCATCGACGAACGCCCAGTCTACCATCCTCATTTGCGCCTACGCAACATCGGAGCTCCACTCCCGGCTTGGATTCGGCTTCAATATGGGCAGAGCTCGACGACTCGGATTATCCGGAGTCGTCGAATTTCCGACCGTCACCTTTCTATCGTCCGACTAACACAATCCCAGCGCGACCACGAAGCAAAAGCGGTACTTATGCAACACTGCGAGACGGCGTGTTGCGCCGATCACAACGCTCGACTACCAACCCTCTCCTCAATTACCGAAACTGGGATCCACGCCGGATTCCCCCGTCCGTCCGCGAGAGCAAATCGCAGCAGAGATCACCTGCATCGGAGAGTGCAAGCTCGCCTCTAAAGTCGCAGTGGGAATCCAACGGTACCAACGTTGGCTACGGCACCCAAGATGCACGAAACGACCAGCTCTTCCGCGGGTCACAACAACCAACACCAGAACAACAACCTGATCCTAATAACGAACCCGCTCCTAGAGTCCGCTTCCTCGCTGGCTCGAGGAACCCTCTAACTAATGCCTGGAGAACCGGAGTTCGATTCCTTTCTCGCTGGTCCGGTCAGCAACAGCAAGCGGGGAATGACCGTGAACGCTCCCCGGATCTTGAGGGTCGCGGTCCTGCGCCGTCGTGAGTATCTTTTGGCGGTTTGCTTGGATGTTTAAATTTATTTATATAATTACATACCCTATTATAGATTATCAATACGAATACCCTTGGCTTGTACAGTATGGACGGAGTAGATAGATCGGGTTTCTAGTTTGGCTTGAATAAATTGATTTCTAGAGTGGATTTCAAGTGAATTAGCTACTTGCCAAATAGATTCCTGGTTTAGATATACTTCGAGGCCTGTTGATGGGATGTCACTGGTGAATGTCACCGAATATATAACCTCGACCACCCACTTTAAACCCCCATCAAACCAGACACCTTCATAACCACCTACCTAACCCTCCCATGGCTTTGTCTCTGGGCAAGTGGTACATTACTCTCATTCAAACAAATCCCAGAGCTCGTCTTGATTATCCAAGTCGAATATGTGAAACCACCAACCTATGAGAGCACCCTTCAAGTATCGTCGTGGCAGGGCTCTCATACGATTTATGGCTTTTAAAAAACTCACCGTGTCGACCGGATAAACCGAATATCCAATTTGGAGCGTACATCGCAACTTTTTTTTTCTGTGAAGAAATACCGTCCTTAAGTTGATTGTTCCCTGTATACATATTAACGATGGCTTCATAGTGGACGTGGTCTAAGTGCAAGCTATAGCCCCTACCAGATATGACAACAAGGACCGAGATGGAGAAGTGATCCTTCTCAAAGTACGAGCAAGACAAGATTCAAAAATGACTTGAGAATCAGTGTCAAGAAACGCAAGCTCGTTGTCCAAACGGCCTATGACAACAATGAGAGATCGAGAAAGTTTCTCTACTCGGAGCATATCTCCTGGAGTTCTTACAGGATGAGAACGCAGTACATTCTGGGACTATCGATTCCTTGGTCCATTGGGTTGCGGTTCTCCATCCATAAATTATTACTCAAGCTGGCGATCTCAATTGCTAAAACCAGAACCTCTACCACCCACCCTATGCCCAAGAAAATAGACTACATGGTTTGTCTTCGACTTCACTCCAAACACCTGTAGGGGCCCGTTGAGTCCTTGTCTAAGGGGCCAGATGAGCTGAGATTCGGCGTAACCACCGACGGTCACCTCAGAAACGTGCCGATATTTACTGGGCTGGAGGTCAAGAGGGAGTCCTGATAACTATACTAAGGGAGTCTTACAAGTTACTTCTGAACCGCCATCATCCATTGTTTCATGATCTCCAAGTAATCGGTAATGGAAACCGACCACTGCTACAGGAGAAGACCGTGGAAGACGTGCTGAAAAATAACAAGAGTGATACAGCGCATTGTTGCACATGAACTGACAGCAAACCAGAAAAACTCAATCAGACATTGTATCTTGCGCTGCAACAAGCCCCATTTGACCAAAGGTTAAGCGTATTTCACGCACAGGATCAAATTGGAGTAGTACAATGTATCCGACGGTTAGTTTAACGAGAATGATGCTCGGGCACAAAGCAGATGTTTCAAAAACATGTCTTTTGGTCGTTTTACGGCTTTCCATATTCTACCGCAGACGCCATAGACAAAGTGCCTGTAAGGCCATGGACATGCACTTTAATATGGTCAAGATGATGGCCTGGAAGAAGGAATGAGTCATATGATTGACAACCGGACAATGCATAAAGGCGAGCGGGAGACAGAATCTATTGATAAGACGGAGAATATGGGACAATTTACAGATGTTCGTCGGCTTTGATGTGAAGAGGGATGGTGGGATCTAGAGGGTGCTCCGTGACTATCTGTCCACGTACAGCAACAAGAGGTCGTCCAACATGGCCGGAGATACACAGTTATAACACCAGTGGTCGAAATCCATGGGGCCATACGTCAATATCTATTTCCGACGAACACGAGACGTAAGGAAACACACCATCAATGTATTCTCTACAAACGACGCTGGGCTAACAATCGGACCGAGCAGACTGAAGATTCTCCCTCACTTCCACTAAATTGAACTGAGTATAAGTGCTGCTATATTTATCAAGGTCTCGTGGGTTTTTCTGCGGTGACAGCAATCCTTGCTAATATGTAATGAGGTCTGGACATGGGTGATGTTTTTCGTACACCCCCGCCAATAAAATAGACCTTAGTCCTCTCCTGACCTTCCCGAGCTTACTGAGAAGAGGATATGTTGACCTCTCGTGTTCATATTTAATTCCGGCAAGACTGGGGACAGCTAGAAATTTTGGCACCATAACGTGGAGCTCAATCCAGTCCACCGGGACAAGGTTTGCGTTGATAGAACGTTCGTGTCCTACCGCTGGCTAGCAAAGCCAGTCAACAAGAGTGTAGGTTGCACAATCGTGTTCCAGTTCCAAAATGACTGTACGCTAAACGCCATGCCAGGGCTACTTCCGCCTTGGTTTTTACAAGAGAATTCCACCTCTGGAATATCCCAGCCTTCGTCGGCATAGAACTAAAGCAATGACAAGGGAGCTTCATGGAGGCAGAACTCCAGCTACACGTGTTTCTTTTTTACAAGACTGAGCCTGCTAGCCTAGAACTTGAAGCACAATATCTGATTGCTTGAAGTCAGTGTACAGTCCTCTCCTTCACAAACTGTTCTTTCTTGATATAAAACAGACTCTCCTCTACAGTCTTAGTACGATGGCGTACATGTGATCTGATTTCGACAACGCACAGGTGCTAGCGTTAGGGCTCACGTCCATGGGGAGTGCGGGGTGGCTAGATTATAAGTTCCCAGCGCCTTCGTGCTGTGCTAAATTAGTGCAAGTCCATCCACAATATCAAAAATGTGGGTATGCATACCAAGAGCGCAGGTAATATTCTGAATTTTGCAACCTGCTGTCCCGGATCGTTTCTTCGACGAAGTTTGCTGGCCGGTTTACAATAAACGACGCGACTGGTAACAGAAAACTACGATGGCCAAGCCACTTATGATGACCACGAACTTTGGCTATCCTTTGTCAATATATTACGCGCATGACATCGACGGGCTATCCGTCGTTGGAATGCCACACCCACAGCACAGACGGAAGTGAACAGAAATGACCGATGGCCGTATCGCGCCTCAGATGGGTATATCTGCATACATAAGTTTCCTGATACGTTTACAAGACGTCCCTTATTCCCACAAATAATGTTGCAAACGTATCGCAAAAGAAACAAAGCAGCCCATCAAGGTTAAGCCAATTGTTGGTTGTTGTTCTGAACTGCCAGGCATAATGGCATTGAGCTTCGAAGCTCCATACGGAGTAATTATATCCATGGTTTAATACTACTTGAGTATACTTTACAAAGCACGACTCCCTCAGTGCAGTGTGTGGCTTATTCTATCGTCAAGAAAGAGACATGTGAAAACATATCCCACGCCACGGAACCAGATCGTCACTCTTGGGACCAGGAGATTACATCCCCAAAGGATGTCAAACATGCATGGAAAGCTGAAGACAAATTTCTATTTCCCATACAAATCTTCTCAGTGACGAGCCTATACGTTGCTTTTGTTAGTCTGCATCAGCAAGTCTGGTTCCTGAGCCTGTTAAGCAAACGAGTACACTGAAATAACAACGAGACGGTCGTTCTTCAAAACGAAGAAACTTTGGCCAGATTCTTCCAAGATCGCGATACTCGAAATGTGGACTTCGAATATCAAACATTGGGCCTAGAAACAAATGCAACCAACACACTAGTTCTCAAAATTAGACATTTTGGTCAATCTCGACATGGCAAAATGAGCAATGACATTGTACAGTGCCAATAACATCCTCGTACTAGATGTGTTCCGAAGACGAAGACATCCAAGACTAGATGAATGGACCTACGGATACTGACATGATCAAATGAATATTAAGATCCAGTCCATTCAAATGACACCACTAACTACTAAACCCAATCAAATAAAGAGAAATGACCATTCCTTCATAGCCCTCTTGATCAATAAATCCTATCTACCACATTCCATTGACCGATGGTAGACAGACCAGGGCATAACACAACGCAGCATGTCAAATTGAGGTAAATAGCAGACAAGAACAAACAGCCTGAAAGTCAAGACAAAAGGAGACGGCAGTTTTGAAATAGGAGACAATAGAAACCACTTCGCCAGAGAATCAAGGAATGCACCAGAAACACCGCCACCTCCACCAGTCGTCTAGATGATTAGGAGATGTGAAGAACAGAATAGCAGACCAAATTAACCTCGGAGTCCAGATCCAGTCATTGCACCTGATCATGTAGAGTTACAGTGGATTGACCGTTTCTTGTTTTTTTTTTTTTTGTTTGTTTCTTTCTTTTGTGTCACTTTCATCAAAAGGCATCACACGTTCCAAAGCAGAGTATGTAAACGCCAGACTCATCGACGCCTTAACGAGGTTACAGGAAGAGACAATTGTCCATGCTGTTCTTCGATTTTGCATGTTTTCGTTTGCAGTCGAAAAGTAAACAGGGGAGATGCATTATATTTATAGGACCCGTTTTCATGCGATGATGCGTTGAACAACAGGATTGTCGGGTATCAAATGTCAAGGTGGAGAGAGAGAAGATAACGAGAGGGGGTGTAAATAAAGGGTAGATGCTGAAAGAAGGCAAAAACAACTGAACTCTGGACTCCTCAGCTACTAAAAACAAGACCATATGCAGGGAAAACAGAAAGAGGAGGTGCGTAGGAGCGTAGGTAAGAGTAGATAAGATTATGCGGTAGGCTGGTGCTGCGTGGGCATGCGACCACCGACAGACATGCCGGGGTACTGCCCACCCGCCTGCTGTTGCTGCTGGAGGTGGTTCTGGTAGTAGGCCATTTGCTGCTGTTGTTCGTTGGTCATGTAACCGGGATGCATTCCGGTAGGACGAGGGATGCTGGTCTGTTGGGCCGCGGCAGCATTGACATTAGTGTGGTTGACATCCTCGGGGGTCTCCGCTGGGACCTCGGGGGCGTCGACGCCATTCTCGCTGGTGGTAGGGTCGGGGGCGTTGAGGCAAGCCTGGACAAAGAATATAAGTCAGGACACAATGAATTGCAATGTAGAAACAAAGTACTCACCTGAATAAGGTTCTTGCCCTCCGCCTTGGTGACCAATGGTTGGAGCTTAGGGGTGGTAAAGGTATAGACAAGGCCGGTCTCGGACACGACCAGCAACAGCACCTGAGTGCCTGTGAGGACGGACAATTCGTACGCCTGCAATAATTAGCATCAATCAAAAGAACAGTAGACAATGAAATAAAAAGAAACGCGATGGTAGACGACATACCTTCTTCATGATACCCGCCTTCCGCTTGGAGAAGGTGATGTGGCGACGCGACTTATCCTGAATGAACTTGATCTCAATCTTTCTGCGCTCGCGACCCTGCTTCTCCTCATCCTCTTCATCGTCGCTCATACGACGCTTGGGAGTGCGGTTATCAGGAGCGCCATTACCGGCCGCGGCCTGCTGCAGCTCATCCTGAGTAGGAGAAGGGTTCTCCTCACCGACGGCAGTGATGTCGGCCATGATAGCGATTAACCGAAAACGAAAGAGAGAAAAAAAAAGAGGTTTGAAGGGGAGGGAAGAGGTAAAAAGGGTGTATCAGTTGATAATATCGAACAAGCACAGTGGTTAATGGACGAAACAGGAAGTGCCTAAAGAGGAATGATGCTTTGGAGGAAATGACCAAATCGAGTAACGCGTTTTGCTTCGCAGGGTTTGGGTTCAGAACGAGAAAAAAGAGGGAAAAAACGGGAGGAGTTCGAAGAGGGCATGGTGGCTCTTGCCTTGGGAAGGCGGTGTGTCACGTGTATCACGTGTCGTCACGGGCGGGGCGTTACGCGTGTACTGTATTGTACGGATCATAGACCATGATCTACAGAGAATCATACAAGTAGTACATAGTTTTACCTGCGCTGTTCTGTACAAATATAGTAATGTGTACTCCGTACTCTGTACACTCTGGCATATTCTATATTTGTTATCTGGATTCTGGACAGGCAGTAATCAGGAATACTCGATGCGGCAAACATACATACAATACCATACCGCATTCAGCTGCGGGGACAAGAAATCGCCCCTGATTGGCCGGAATAGTGGGACAATCCGGCACATGACAAACCTGTCCAAGGATGGGAATAGAATCATCATCATCATGAGGTTATCCTCTCAATGAGGTAAACTCCATAGAAGGAATACTAGTTCTATGTAGGAGTCGAAGGAATTGGGAGGCGGTATGGAACTACCCATTTCAACAGGACAAGAGGAAAGCACTTCGAAGGATCTCGATTCAGTAATCCTCGTTGAACCGGGTTCTCTACTCCGTTGCAACTCTTGAGTTCACCTTGTACAGAGTAGTACTTGGTCGATACTGTTGAACCATTGATTTTAGACTTGATCGTAATATTTTGCATAAGAAATCTAAACGCTATTCTCCAGAAAAAGAAAAAGAAAATTAGGAAGAGACCATCCCGGTCCAAAGCGTCTATTCTTACAAATGCGTACATAGTAATGGGCTTCGTCAAAGCAACAAGCAAAAGCCAGACAACAGGAAGAAAAGCAATGACTCGAAAAGTGAAGGATCGATCATGATACTCAATTAAAGCAAAGTGCGACGTGAACAACAATATAAAACCACACCTGTTTCCGATCATCAACTGCGCCATTTCGGACTCCGCCAATGCAACGCCGAATTAAATCAACAATCAAGAAGTTGCATGCCAAGCAAATCAGTTCTCGGAAAAGATAGAACCACATCCATGCACCAGCATCTGTAATATCTCTGTTTTCGCCTCTTTCGGGCCCGGTGGTGGCGGTGGTGGTGGTGTGAATCGACGGCTGAAATTCATAAGAGAATGTTGGAAAGGAAAACGTAAAAGGAGTATAAAAAAGTAATAGTAGAAGGCAAACAAAAAAAAGAAAAAAAAAAAAAAAAGAAATCATGTGCAAGAATGAATAAGTAAAAGAAAGGAAAGTTTTCACATATGTCCAAGGACCAGCCTCAGTATCAGAGCCCTTTTCTAATTCGTCAAGCTGTTATACTTAAGGAGCCTTGAGATATCCACCGACACCAACACCAGCACCGCCGCCACCCTTGGGGCCGAGCCAGACAACTTCAATTACGCTGTGGCCTTCATCCTCCTCACGCACATACCACTGGTGCACGTTGTCTCCGACAACAAACGCTTCCTTGAGCAACCACCGATCCTTGGTGACACCCTCCTGGTCCTTAGGACGGAGAGGACCAAGACGAGATTCGTAACCACGGGGGTCTTCTTCCCACGTCTTCTCGGTGTGGTCGAAGTTGATCGCATCGTCAGGGGTGTATTCGTCGTAGGTGTACTTCACAAGAGAGTAACCGTTGGTCATGACCCAGAACTGGCGAATCGAGCCACCGGTAGCCTCGTTGATGTATTCTTCCTGGTCAAAAACCCAGCGGCGGAGGACCGACTTGCGACCAGCAGCAGCCGAAACGGTGACCATCTTGACCACGTCTTTGGTGTACCAACTGTTCCAATGGTGCATGGATTCAATCTTGCGACCGGACTCGTACACACCGTCGACTTCGCCCTTCATGTCCATCTGGAACAAAGAGGGCCAGAGAGTAAGAGGGGTTTCTCCGAAGCGCTGAATGCACTGACCGAGCTTCTGGTCACCGGGTTGCTCACCCCAGGACTGGCACTCATCATAGTAGGTCTCGAGAACATCGAGCAATGGCTTTGAGACAAAGGCACCGGCACCACCGAAAGCAATGTGACCGAAGGTGTCAACCTGCCAGCTGGCCTCGGAGAGCGTACCAATGTAGTGCTTCTTGTTCACATCAAAGAGTTTCAATTCTTCAGCAATGGTGGGGAGAGACAGGAAGAAGGTGTCATCATCCATAAAACCAAGCCACTGGACCTGAGGACGCTCCGTGCGGATGATGTTGGCGAATGCTTCGACCATACCAAAGTAACGAGCAGTGAAGTCCAGGGGGGACTGAATCAAGCGCACATCCAAGCCACGGTTGCGGAAGTAGGTCTCCTGCTTGGGAATGTCATCGTCGCTCTCGGGAACGAGAACGACCAGACCAGCCTTGGTGCCTCCATAGGAGTAGAGCAGAGAAGGAAGGAGACGGTCCAGACGGTCAGCCGTGGTGGCCAAGCCAAACAGCATCTTCGAAGTCTCATCCATAGTGTCATCAGCAGCCACATCGACGTCGATCACCGATGGACAAGGCAGCGAAGGATCCTCGTTTTCTTGCGCAACGATAGTACCTCGTTCCAAGACAGACATGGGCGGCATGACCGGCTGCTCGATGCTCTCCAGCGAGCGGAACTCGGTTCTGGGGTTCACATGCTGAGGACGGAAGTACATGCGGGTGTAGTTCTTGCGCTGAAGCCATTCGGTGAAGGGCATGGACGGGGGACCAGCCGGTTCGAACCCGCAGGCCTTGGAAGAGGACGAGGACGAGGAAGAGGGGGGAGGAGTTTCAGACTGTTGCAATTGAATCTGAGGCGCGGTAGGAGGTGGTGTTGACACGCGATCCACGGGGTGTCTGAAACGAACGAAGGCAGTGCGATCAAACCGCTCCATGGCCCAGAAGAAGAACCCAATGGAGAAGAGGGCCACGAGGGGGAAGATGGTTTTCAGTCGCAACATCGGCATTTTGGCGGATGAATTAGGACGTAGAAAACTTTTCAGCATAGAAAAGAAAATAAATCAAGATAATTATAGGTCGTTGGATAGAATCAATAACACATCAAGATCAGCTGTCGTAGTCGCACAGCCGGTTCACCGAAACGAACGGATGTCAGAAGGGAGGAGAGGCAGTCGTTTATATGAAAGAGTGGATGGGCAAATTCAGCAGTATTGGAATTTGCCGATTCGAGCGAGCGTCAACGAGAGACTGATAAAAAGTGCTCGGACCGTGTCGCAGGTCCTGGACCAGACAGAACCGATCCAAAAAAGGTCACAATTGGAACTAGGAGCCCAGGGCTACTGACAAAGGAGTAGACGGAGGGGAGGAGAGGGATGAGCGAGGAGACGAGATGGCTTGAGAAGATGAGCCCGAAGAAGAGTGAGAAAAAAGGAAGAGGATGCAGTGAAGGAGGGAGAAAAAGAGAAGAAGAAGGAAACAAGAACAGGAGAACAAAATGAGAACAGAAGAAGAAACGATCCCAAGTGGGAATACCGAATAATGGACCACGGGTTGCGCTGGGGCCGTGTAATTACGGTACCACACTGTAGCATCGGCCGCAACAATGACCGTTTATGAGTCTTGGAATCGCTACGGTGATAGTGATTGTAGTAAATATAGAGATTTATGAATTCATCTCGTTGAATTCATCTCAACAAGCATGATGCTATTATCAGTTCTGATAGATTCATCAATATCTGCACATAGTAGAAATCGTTCTGTAATACAGCGTAATTTGCAAGTGTAAATTACCCCAGGTATATACGCAAGACCCTATCCCCGTATGGAGCGTAATACAAATCTGGCATCTGGTGGTGGCGTGCTATCTATATCGCCGTTTGCCTCTGGCCATTGGCCACTTCGGTACAGAAGAGTATGTACTCTGGAATTTTTGAGAGAGTAAGGAGTACTACTCTGTACGGAGTACAGAGTACAGAGTACAATGGATGATTATCCTACTCTAACCTCGGATGCGATGTTCGATTCAGATACACTTGCTGATCCCGGTACCAACCACCCTATCCAACCCTACGGAGTAACTATCATAGGGCACCACACTAACGAGAGGGAACTCGGAAATGACAGTTGGTCCCTATGAACTCTTCTCCAGCCCTCATTTTTGTTTCCGCGTTGCTTCCGGATTCCTGGAATATACAGTGGCCACCTGGCCTCTCTCGTCATTCCTATTCCGGATATCTTCCCCATACTATGAACACAGTCTGCCTTTTATATTTCCGCTGCGTCCCATAGGTTGTTGTGTATTTTCGAGAGCCTTCTATATACTACCTACTTATCAGCCGTGTTTGTCCTCCTTCCTATCCAATACTGTCACCTCTGGAGTACAATCCAATGCAACGCTTTGTTGTCGTTGTTGTACTCTTGTAACAATCGGTAATTTGCGGTATTGGTAAAGCGAAGAAAAAGCAAATGAAAAAAGACCCCTGAGATCGGCGCTACCGCCCGTCTGCTCCACCACTCACAGACCGCCTTTCCCGCGAGGGTTCCACGGGCCGCGTGTCCTCTGCACACGTTATCAGCACTACGGAGGATTGTGAGCACAGTACTCTGTACTCTAAGTACGTTGTAGTACAAGGTAGGAGAGATACAAGGTAGAGCGATAGAGTACAAAGTACTACAAGTAAGAATATTTTCGGTTGGTACTCGTTTATCCGTCATTATCCTACAGACTACTGTGTAGATGCAGCAAATAAACCTCAAACATGACACTTACCAGGGCTACGCGTCAAATGCTGTGCAACAGAACAAGAACTGTTCCAGCAGCACGGCACATCCAATCAGCCCAATCACAGCCCACAGAGCAGAGATCCTTATTTATCCTGGTGCCTTGGCATTTACAATACATACAATATGCAATACCCATGCAAATGTCGTCAGAGCAGCGGCTGCTTGCGTTGGCGGAACATTCGCGGCCCCTACCCTGTTGGTCCGAGAGTGGCTGCGCTGCGTTAATGGCTCATCAAACAACCGATTAAGCTCGAATCCGGCTCTTGGCTAGCTGTCAGTGTACTACTACGTACACGATTACAAGTACACTGCACACAGCAAGTGTACGTATGTATGCCCCTGATCTGCATCCGTTGCGCTGAATCCGGAATAGTTTCAGCCAGGGTCTGTCCATTCTCGCCCAATCGGGCAAATCTCTAGCAGTTTCCGACTTCCAGAACTTTGCCGATCTGGACCCTGAACGTAAGGGTCGAGTACGAGTCTTTTGTACTTGTGTACGATTACTGTACGGTGGTCAGGGCAAACTTACCCATCAGCCCTGGTCAATCCACTCCGGCAGATTGATATGGCCCGTCCGCCGAGTCCGCTTTTTCCTAATTCGGAAATGTTCATAGACTGAGGTTTGTTCGTATGCTATAGTGCTAGCATAGTTTCGAGACTTTGCTCAGACCGAGCTACAGGACTGTCTCGCCTTGGATATACGAGTATAGTTTGCTAAGAAGTGGCCCCACTCCCAGGAATCCCTGGAATCCAGGTTTAACTCAACTGCAAGCCACTGCCACTCGACTACGTACTCTACAAACAATTTCATCACAATAAACAGACACACCGCGTCTGATCCAAATAAAATTCAGATGCATCGTCATCCATTGGACGATCTCCTCAAGTATACTCACTCCATTTCTAGGCATAGTGGGAATGTCTCAGAGCACAAGCACACAGATCTAGTGTACCCTATCCAGCCCCATAAAGGGTCTCATTATATCCAACAAGCACTGCGGGGTCCCCGCATAGTATAAATCTACTCTGTACATTGGCTCTATCGATGGACTACATATGAAACGTACAGAATACCCCGTACAAGCATAGATGCAAACACAAACACTGGAAATTAAGCTACGGATCACATTTATCCAAAACACAACCAGCCCACACTGGCCAAAGCTCCTACAGAAAGCCCTGCATGCTCATGCAGTACGGAGAATTTGTGCTTTGTATAACATGCCAATGTTGTCTGATATAGATTGGTAGATATCCCTACATCATCGGCATCTCAAGAGATCTAATCTGTAGGTTGTTTCAGGATGATAGATGTAGTTGTCATCGTACTTGGGGGTCCAGGATATCTCCACTTCTTCCGTTAACCTATATTCCGGAGTACGTTCGGACATCCGGAGACCCCGGGGATTCGAACTGTAGCCTGTAGGCAAGCCATCTGAGCATTGCGCTAGACGTTTGCTCGCTAATTGATAGTGTTTCTGCGCCTATATCCGACATACTCGGATAACCCAACCAGAGAATGGCATGATGCATTTAACCAGAACTGAGACGCAGGACCGTTTAATGTCCGAATCAAACTAACTTTCCCACATAGCCCGTCATTGAAGCTTCATCCTTCATCCTTCGCGTGTAGATGGCCGCGTACGATGCTTATATAGTTTCAGCGGTGTCTCGCCCAAATAACGGACATATTCTGCTGCCTGAGCCTACCATTCTAATACTTCGAATGAATGCAACAACTCGGATCTTCCCGATACATGTACCTGGATACTTTGATATTACACCCGTATGAAAATTACCCCAATACTGCGTTCCTGTAAATAAGCGCTCAGTCCTTTCGCAAAAATGACATCTTACGTGGACACCGCGGCGCAGTCCCGCTGCAGTGGCGAAAGAAGACGCACAATGACAGACTATAAAGGGAAACATGTCGTCATGCCATAAATAGTAGTCAGTGCGAGTCGAGTTGAACGACGGAATATTCCTGCGGGATGTTGTTTGGATGTATCAATTTTTATGCAAGGCACCCGATGTTTCCTTGCAGGTACGAGAATTTCTGTACAAAGAAAAATTGAGAATGAAAATAGGTTTATGATTATGAACTACGACTCTACTCGTCTTCAACGCCCTCGCGATCTTCAAACTTCATAAACTCTTCGTCAATCGCATCCTCTCCCTGGACGGTCTTCCACGCCTCCTTGACCATGTCGAGCAACGCATCATCAAACGTGTGATCGAGACTAGGCGGTGGGAAGCAAATGGTACCGTCAGTCGGAGAGCTTGACTTGAGAGCTTGGACGCCGTCAATCACATCGCTGGCCCGTCCAAGTTGTGTGTACCGCAGAGACCACAGGACTTTGGCTTCTGCATCACTCACCGACTCAAGGAGTTTCTGGACAGCTGTCTCGACAAGACTGTATCCTTGAGGTCCAGAAAGACGAACACTACCATAGACAACACCTGAGAAAGCAAGTTAGCCAGCTGTAACGAAATCAATTCGAAGTGAATGTCTCGAAGAGATGGCTCATGATCAGATTATAATTTTTCATCAAAGTGATTACAGACAATGTAGATAAGTTTTGATGTAAAGATATTCATCATATGAGCAATTAGGGTGGGGAGCTTCGTAGGTAACTTACTTTGTCCAGTAGGGCATTCCCCAGTTTCGCTCGAGTGGATCAAAAGATAGACCGGCGGAGAATCCTCTGCTTGAGCCAGACAGCTTCCCGGAAAGACTACAACGGCAGCAGCAGGAAGTGGGCCTCCTTCTGCTGTTATAGGAAACAAGCTTTCGAGAGATGACGAGACGACGGAAATGGATCGAGCTGCTTTTTCACAAGACGGCTGATCATTTCCCGCTTGCCCCGGAAGATCCCAGTGGGAACCGACCACAAACTTGGTCCGGATTGACTCGCCATTGGAAAGCTTGATCTGCATGCGCGCATCATCTCCATTGTCGGAATTTGAGGGATTCGTGATTGACTCGATGCCTGCATTCAAGACATACACGCCGCCCCCGACTGCAAGAGCCCGGCATCCGACTTGAGCGAGCTCGGCGCCACCTCCCCACTTGGCTAACAAACTTCCGAATCCAGGACCGAATACACCAATCGACGCCAAATGTCTTTTGATGCGGGGTACCGCGTACTCGGCCGACGTCTGCTGGGCGGACGCTTGAGATAGAGAGAGCGACAGCAAGGGATCATGGAGCTCCGCTGGCACCTGGAATTTGGAACCCAGATACTCTGAAAACGGCACTGACAAGTCCTCTTCCTCGGGTTGACCTTCGGTTTCCTGTGGAGGTTTGCCGATGTGACGAAGGAACTTCATCAAAGTCCGTTTCGACTTGGCAGAGATAAAGTCATCCGCAAAGATATCTTCGCGACTACTTGGGACACGGTACAAGTCGGAGTTCGCTTCAGATGGTCTGAAAATCCACCAGCTCCCGACAGCCTGAAATTCCAGCTGCCGGTAGACTCTGGAAGACAACAATGTCGGCAATAGTCGCGAGCGAGAGTAGATCAGATGTGGTGATAAGGAGAGGGTATACGCTCGAGAGGACGACAGCCGAGAATCCGAGGGCGAGTGCACTTCTGCATCTTCAAAAGGGGATTGCCCGGGCTCTAGCTTATTGACACCTGTCAGCCAATTGCTCCTTGTGAACTCTTGAAGCAGAAGGGAATCAAACACACCTTTGTTCACATTATCAGCCCATTCCTGAGCTTCCTGGAGGCTGAAGGCAGCCTCGGAACCTCCATAGTATGGGCGTTTGTCAATGTGAAGAACCTTTTTATCTGACCTGGAAAGGGCCCTGTTATACAGTTAATGATACAGTACGACAAGGGAGGTATTTCCAGGTCTACTCACAGCGCAAACAACGATTGACCCAGGCCAGTTCCAGAGATGGTCACATCCCATGGCGTTTCTGCCAGTGACTCCATCCTGGAAAGACTGTTGGTAATGCAGACAAAGCTGTCCAAAAAGTAAGTATGTCAATGTTCTAGCTATGATGCAGCCCAACTTTCATCACGTTGGGTGGCAAGCATTCGAACAGGACTTCCTGCCCATGGGTGCATGGAAGATCATCTGCGCGAGATTTTTTTGCAGAAGAAAAACACAAAAAGCCAACAGCTTTAGCAGAAATACGGCCCCGCAGCAGTGCGACACGTGACTTAGACTCGGCTGTTGAGCCCGCAACTCATTGAATTGATACCCTAGAAGAGCAGCTTCCGATTGTTTATCTAGACCTGGGGCATAGTTGTCCTGATATGAATATACTGACCAGCCATTGAGAATTACTCTTTGGTTATAGCTGTGTTAGTCGTCAGTGCCAGCAAAATGGCGATAACCACACCATACCAGATACGGTTAGACTGACATCGCAAACCACTTGAAAAGAATTTCTCCCACGGCAAACAGGAGTTTCTTCTTACCAACCACTCCCGGTGCTCTGCATGCTGCCTTTTAGCATTGCAGTTTCGCGCTTTTTTACAAGCCTTCACTGGTCTTGTTATACGGGAGTGGTAGATCAGATTAGTCACTCTGTATCTGCTGCTCTGGATTGGAAACACCTGATAGAAGCAGTTCGTTTTGTAGTGATACATTCTATCTATGCTATCTTCTATGTGCTTGGAGCGGCGGTTTTTGCTCTGCCCAGTATATTGAATCGTTGTAGCAAAACACGCGCCGGGTCCTGGCCTAGATTTATGTAAATGAGTTCCTCTGTCCTAGAAGCGAAGTTCCCTGCGGTTGGTATGGATGATGCGCTGCCAACCTAGGCTGGAATAAAGCCTCTTCGCCTGTAATCATAAGGGGTATCTAGCACGGCACTGCAAAGATTCTAGACATCTCGAGGCTGTTCTAATTGCCTCGGAAAACATGGTCTGATGCCGTTTTCATTCCTCTCCTTCCACAACCCTGGCCCGAATGATCTTGACCTCATCATCCGGCCTGTCTTCGGCATTCGTCTGGACAAGCCCCATGCGCTGGATCACCCTCATTCCACTCTTCACTCGGCCAAAGATCGTGTGCTTTCCGTCTAACCAAGGTGTCGGCGCAAGAGTGACAAAGAACTGACTACCGTTGGTGTTAGGTCCACTGTTCGCCATACTCAAGATTCCGGCCCCCGTATGCTTCAAGCCTTGTTGAATCTCGTCTTCGAATTTCTCGCCGTAGATCGAGCTTCCTCCTCTGCCGGTGCCGGTAGGATCGCCGGTTTGGACCATGAAGTTGGGGATAATGCGGTGGAAAATGACGTCGCTGTAGTAGCCTCTCTGCGCGAGCGTCGCAAAGTTCTTACATGTCTATTAAAGAACCTAATGTTAGCGCAATGCAGATTTGAGGGGTGAGCAGCTTGCTGACCTTGGGCGCATGCTCGTTGTAAAGCTCTACCGTAAAGGAGCCCTGCAACTTGTTAGTATTCGATTCAAACACAGACCCAATCAGAAAGTGTTACCATGCTCGTATCAAAAGCTACATCGGTCGCCATAATGAATAAATTCCACAAGGAGAGTAGCGTAGTCTTGTTGATGGTTGCGACAGGCCGCGTTGTCCAGACTCCGACAAGGCGGCGGGGAGAGAATTGGTCTTGGCATCTAGCTATGTTTTGCCTGACGAGCATCCTTACAACAGACACAAAAGTGACGCAAAACCTGCCACCATGGACTAAGGAGACTTTTCGCATATATTGAACCCATAAATACCGAATTTCTTCGAACCAACAGACGCCTTCGTATACAACGTCCCACGAGGTAATCGGAGTCGACATGGCCGACGAAGTGAGCCCCGTCGCGGAGTTACTGGGACAAGTCATCTACCAATTTACCGTTCTCAAGCCCTTCCTGCCCACATACGGACATCTTCTCGTTTCTGCTATCTTCCCGATATATATTGGTGCTCACGCATCGCTATCGAGACCAACATCCGCTGCGAAACCTCCCAAGAAGAAAGGAAAGAAGGGCGGGCGCGAAACGGACGACGAAGATGAAGAGGAAGGACAGGGATCAATGCCGAAGATGGAAGGCCTCCAACCATCAGATGCTCTGATGTTCCCGTTGACCGCTGGATTGACACTGGGTGGTTTGTATTTGGTGATAAAGTGGTTGGGAGACCCGGCTATTCTGAACAAGATCTTGAGCTTCTACTTCTCCCAGATGGGGCTATTTTTCGCCGTTGCGTTCCTCAAGGATAGTACTGTGGTGTTCCGGTCGTTTGTCTTTCCCAAAAAGTATCGCCAAGGGGGAAAGATTTGGAAAGCCGATCAGTCAAAGCGTGTTTTCACAGTTGATGACGGCTTGGAGACCGTTGAAGCTCGAAAGTCTCCTCTACCGGGCGTCCTTGGAAGCATCCCATTGCCCAATTTTCTACTAGCAACACTTTGGTTCTATCGTGATCTCGCATACCAACGGGTTAAGATTCGTACTCATGTGCGTGGCCTATTCGACGCAAAGGGTCGGTTGGGTTTGTCGGATCTTCTCAGTGCTATCGTGGGACTTTGTGCAGTTGGCTATTTTGCTTTCGTAACGAAACCTTGGTGGTTGACCAATTTCCTAGGGTTCAGCTTCTGCTACGGTGCCCTGCAGTTCATGTCACCGTCAACGTTTTGGACGGGTTCGCTCATTCTGGGCTCTTTGTTCTTCTACGACATCTACTTCGTCTTCTTCACACCGCTGATGGTCACTGTTGCGACAAAGTTGGACATCCCGATTAAGCTCCTGTTCCCTCGTCCTCCTGGTCCTAGCGAAGCCCCCGACACGACTTCTCTGGCGATGTTGGGATTGGGTGATATTGTCATTCCTGGCATGATGCTAGGATTGGCACTGCGTTTCGACCTTTATCTTTATTACAAACGAAAAGGCTTGCGAAAGATACAAGCAGAAGGTAAAGGCGAAGCTCTCATTAAGCCCCAATACCAAACTGCGACTGGAGGCTGGGGAGAGCGGTTCTGGACAGGAACAGTTAAGCCTAGGGGACCTGAGCTGGAGCCTCCGTATAACGATGCTCGGGCTTTCCCAAAGACGTACTTCAAGGCCAGCGTTATTGGCTACATCTCGGGAATGGTTACAACGCTTCTCGCCATGCAGTATTCCAAGCATGCTCAGCCAGCACTCTTGTACTTGGTCCCGGGTGTCCTAATATCTCTATGGGGAACTGCGTTCTTCAGACGAGAAATCAGCGATATGTGGGAATTCTCTGACGCGGAAGAGGAGGAGGAAGAGGACGAAAAAGAAGGAAAGAAAGAGAAGACTGGAAATGGCAAGGAGCAAAAGGATCAAAACAAAGAGAAGAACACCAAGAGTGTTTTCCTTCGACTTCTTTCCGGCGATGCCAGTGCACTTAAGCTTGAAACGCCCGAAAATAAATCCGACGAAAAAGAGAGCAGGGAGAAACGCGACAGTGGGGCCTCCAAGGAGGGTACCAAAGCACAAGGAAGTGACTCGACCAAGAAAGACGGCAAAAAAAAGAAGGATAAAAGCCACGACTTGAATCTGATTTCGTTTTCTATTTCACTTCCCCGAAAGTCCAAATCCGAGTCCAAGAGCAAGGCCAATGGCTCATCGTCAGAACATTCGGGGAGCGAGGATCAGGACAAGCCCATAAGGGTTCCTACTGTTACCCCTGAGCAAGACAGTGAACCTCCGGCAAAAAGACTACGGCGGAGCCCTAGGACGGCAGATGCAAGCGCGAATGCAACAGTGAGTTTGGTTGCTTAGGGATAGGGGTCAAAAAGATGGATGAATCTTTGTAACGAGTTAAAATGCAATCCCCCTTCATGGCATTAGAACAACGCAGATATCCGTATTGTATAATAAAATGAATGAAGTAAAATGCTATCATTACTTTTGTTTAATCATCCACGCATATAAATCATGTACAACACTCAACATTGCTCAAGAATAAGCTTCACCTCATCCCATCTCTGTGCAGAGACATCAACTACCTGTCTCAATTCTTTAGGCCCAACAGCCCAACCCCCATTCTTCTCCATCCTCAAAACAACCACTTTCCCATCCTTCTTATCAACAACAACACTAACCCGCTCTTGGCTCAACCCCTCCTCATACCCATCCGGATCCGCTAGAATCCACCTCCGCTGTAGCCCCTTCCGCTTAGCCTCATCAATCATCTCCTCCTCCTCAGCATCCGGAATAACAACCGCCCTCCACCCAGCCGCGGCATCAGCCTCAAACACCACAAACGAGCTCGCAACCGGCATACCACGTAGGGAGAGCTTCTTAGCCTCCGACACAGCCTCAGAGCACAGCACCATCTCATTATCCTCGTCCCACCAAGCCCGGGGTAACTTCGTATCGCGCAATGCCGCCACAACCGCCGCCCAAGCAGCGTCGAACGGATTACCAGCAAGAGAAATTATCATGATATCGATGTACAGGACCCAAAAGGCTTTGATCTCGCGGTTCTTGTGCTGCTGATCGTTTTGAGCCGCGTCAACGTCCATCTGCTCGCTCTCATTGCGACGCTCTAAATCCTCTGCCCCCAGATCCAGCGGCTGGTACCAGATTCGCAGGTCGTCTTCCCGGACCAAGCGTGAGCTGTGCAGCAGAGATAGGATCTGATGCGACAATCCCTGCGCCAGAGTGGACGGGGGTGCGCCGGGGAGGAAACCTGGTGCGCAGCCGGTACTCAGTGACAAATTGGGCACGAGCAAGTTGAAGTCCTGAATGTAAGACTCATCTTCCTGGTCGTCCTCAGAGCCATCCTCCTTGTTGTTCTGTGTTGCAACATCCGCGCTCTCCTGGGTCGGTTTCTGGTTCGTATCGGCCAACTTGCGCCGCTTCTTATTACTTTCCGGAGCCGCCGGCCTTGACACGCTCCACGAAGCGATATCATCCGTATGCAGAATCTCCGCTCTCACGCCGCAAACCGCTGCTGTATCGCCAACTCGCACAACCGCGCTACCATTCGTATGTGTCAAAGATCCCGCATTGGCCGAAGTCACCCGGAACTGTAACGGCGAGCGGCCATTGGCCCGAATCGAGGGCTGGTTGCTAGACGCGGGAGGAGAAAGGTGGGCGAGAAGGTAAGCATGGGGCTGGAGTCGGGCGAATTGCGATGGGGGCAGAGCGAGCGATGGTGGGATCGGTTGTTGTTGGGAGGCTGTGGTGGCCGCTGTTTGGGCCATTTTGGCTGGAATGGATTGACTAGAAGCGAGGTGTTCTGCGAGTTTAGATGAGCTTTTTATAAAATGGCGATGAGAGGAATGTCGTTTTACGGAAAAGATGCTCGTTGAAGCGGCAGAATATTTTCCTATCAAAGGCGGTGTGGGTCTGATGTTGAAGCTTTTTACGGATTACTGAATGGCACGTCTCGGACCCCTGTCAGTTTGATTCAGCCCCGATCATTACTCGGTTACGTGCTTCCGTCTCAATATCCCCGGTGCGATATTCCTGAAGTCTCTGTACTTGATTTATACGGAGTTCGCCGTAGTTTCGGAGCACTAAATGATTGCTTGTGAAGATCCTAATGTGCTGTTGGCTTAATCTGTTGAATTCTCCGTGAGTCCATCACAGTATCTAACATCTAATTCTCTTTATACGGAGTATGGAGTACTGCATTATACAAAACCATGGAGTATCCATACTCCCAATAGGTATCCGTGCAGAACAACCCGGGATTCCGGACATAGACATAAAAAGCCCCGGAAACAGAGGACAAAAAGGAAAAAGAAAAAAAGGACAAATGCCGAAGAAGCCCGTAAATTTAAATAAAGCCAGATAGGCAATTCAGACTGGTATCATATCAAAAGCAATCAAGTGACTGAATTGTTGTGTTGGCCGCCTCGCGAAGGATCATCGCTTCGCCTCGCCCTAAGAAAAGGGTCCGCCGATGGCTGTGATGCCGAGATTTCCACTATGATTGTAATGCAAAGCATGCATCAAAAATTTCCAGAAGTCGAATTATCGAGTGGTATATGCGTGCGGGGTTTAGCTTATTGGAGTTCGTGATCATGCAAAACGACCATAATCATCGCGGGATAGACCAAGCCTGCCGTATGGGATAGACGATAAGCACAACCCCTCATTGTCAGAGATGCGCCTCGATTCGGACAATACTGTTAAGGTTGCTGGTGGGGAACGACCACATGTCATAATAACCGGTAGTTGCCAATTTTGTCCCCTTTGACATTGGGTCGAATCCTGTACATCTATAATCCCACGGACGAATGTCTTCTTTTAGCAACTGCGGACTTCACAGCCAGCTCGTCGTATAACCGGTACGAGTGTCATATGTCGCAGGTTTGCAAATCCCATCCTTAGGAAAGTGACCTCCCTTTGTGTCGGGTCTGGTTGAGTTTTATTGACTCTGATGCATTTTTTGTCGCTCTCCCTGTCGCTCTAATTGTCCCCCTCACTTCGGTGCTTCGTCCCTCAGAGAACTTCTTATATTGCTCCATCATTCGTGAGATTTCCGTGAAGGTGTTACAAGTCCTTGCATTCTTATTGGTGAAGCGGCAGTCTCTTTCGGCAATTCCATCAACTAGGATAATTGTTTCTTCCCTTCCCTTTCTGTTCTTTGTCTATATTCCGGTAGGGAACACAGACATACCCCACCCTTGAGCGCAGCTAAATTCTCACAGAGTTTCTCAAAGGAAATATGAGTGACTCGGTCTCGATCAGCAGTTGGGAGCCCGAAACTCCGTCTTCAGGGCCATCATATTCGCAACGCCATCAAGCGATTAGCCCTTTGTCAAGCACTAGGGACAGGCGCTCTATTGATGGAAACACTTTATCAATGTTCAGATGTAACATGCCATGGGATGAATCTAGCGAAGACGAAAACCTTTGGAGCGATGCTGCCACAGCCGGAACAGTTCTATCCTTACTTCACAGAGAGCCTCTGAGCCCCCAACGAAATACCCGTAGACCCCTTTTCGACAGTACAGCCTCCGAAAGACAGCGCTCGAGATGTGTCCTCTGTTTCCAGGTCATGGATCGCCTCTCCTATCCAAGCCCACCATTGGCAGCAAACTGCAATCACAGTTCGATACCAGGGGTGCGAATGTGCAGGGTATGCTTGCAGCGATGCCTTGATATCCAATTCACGTCAAACGGGACAGAACCACTGTCATGTCCTCTGTGCCGCGCTCGGCTATCCCACGATGAGATTCGACAATGGGCTAATCCACAAACATTTCAAGCATACGACAATATGAAAACAAGAGAGGCGTTAGAAGACGACGGTGAATTCATAACATGTGTCCGACCAGGCTGCGGGAACGGTCAGTTGCATGGGGGTGGCCGTGAGAGTCCGATTGTCGTGTGCAGATCGTGTGGTACACGGATGTGTTTTGTCCATCGAGGTGCCCCATGGCATGAAGGATTCTCCTGCGAAGAGTATGACCGGCTCTTCGTATACACAGGTGATCAACGGAGGCCTGAGAATGATGCTTCGCAAAATGGATGTAGATGGCTGCGTAGACTAGGCGGATGGAGGGCATACAGAGCGGATGCTAGGCAACATACGACAGGGTCTGATATAAACCATTATGGTCCAATAAACTGGACGACGGAAGACTTGCGCAGTCAGCGGACGATTTGGCAGATTGCAAAGCCCTGTCCTCGGTGCAACGCCATCACTGAAAGAGAAGGAGGATGCAAATATATGCGATGTATGTGCAGAACCCTTTCGTCTGGGTCAATTTGCTAACTTGGTGACCAACAGGTGCTCTTTGCTGGCAAGAATGGTGTTGGGATTGTGGTAGGTTTTGGCAGGCGGGGCATCTCGAAATAAACTGCTCGCTGTATCGCACTTGATGAAGGTAGCGTGCGGTTCTCCGATAATTGTCGACGGCAATAGTACAAGAAAAAAGGGCGCATTAGTGGAACTGATTGGGAGTCTGTAATATAGTTAGCATTAATCCCGATACCTTGACCTACCTCGGAGGGTTGTTTTCTTATAAAATCGCATCTGGCTTTAGGATGGAGTACCCTGTATGGTGCTGTCTGTTGTAGCATGTCAAAGGGAGAAAGAGAATTGACACCAATTAATTTCTTAGATCAGGTGATCAACGCTAGAATCTAGTATTAATGTTCTAGGGAAATAGCCCTCCCAAGCCAATGACGTCCGATAGGTCATTCCGCTGGCTCGATCTTATTGGACGGGAATATCTCTGCTGTTCCATATAGGGACATTGCTATATTTATGCCTTAAGAGCCTGATCGATCAAGAATAATCTGTCACCATCCCGCTCCATTGTTCCTGTGCATTATAAATGTATCTTGCTGCGTATCAAATATACATAGTAAAGGAAGGCGAAAGGGTATCCTAATGAGCAAAACCGTAGACTTATATCAACGCCAAAACAAAGAAAACTGAAAGAATAGGATATCATCACAGTGGCTCCTCCTCAGCCTTCCTCTTCCTACTACCTCCCTCATCAACATCAAGAATTCTTGAATCCGTAAAAGGTCGGACTCCATGGTCTTGTTTCTCGTCTTCGTCTTCCGCCTCGACCTTCTCCCAATCCTCCTCGTCACCATCATAGGGACTTTCTTCTTTATTTTGCTCCTCGCCTCCATTTTTCAAACCGGAAATCCCTTCGTCATCCTCATCGTCGTCTTTCCATTGTAACGCAAGCTTGACGATTCTGGCGCCTGAGGGGTTGAGTCGTCGGTAGTACTTCTCTATCACACCATCCTCTACTTGAAATCCCCGGGCCATATACCATTTCAACCCTTCGTCGTTTGCTTCGTGTACATGAGCGGTGACGTAGCGGATATTGTAGTGTTTGACCAATCTCGACACCTGGTGACCTGCACCACCACCCTCTCCAGTTCTTGAAGCCGAACTATGCCCAGGTGGTGTAGCATATAGCAAAGCGTTGAGTAGGGATGCTGCGACACCATTCCCCCGGTATGGTGAAAGCAAATGTAGGGTCTGGATGTACAAATTCGTTGGCTCTTGTGTCAAATTTCCATGCAATTGGCTGATACGTAGGAGCTCTGCCGTTGTCTGAGGTAACCGCTCCAGTCGACATCTTATACCACCAATAACCTTATCAGCTCCGATATTCCTTGCGCTACCTGCAGCCGGACTAGCTTTCAGTGAAGGTGTCGATGTAGCGGATTCGGCGACGGGATGGTCATGGTAGATAGCGACGCGAGACAGCGAACTAATGACAGGATCCATGACAGTCGCGGTATAGAAGGAATTCGGATAGCGGATTGGAAGAAGCAGGCCGGTGATTCGGGTCAGTGAAGGAATATGTGCCGTGTTGACCGTCTCAATCGTGATATGGGGGTGGGGAGTTGGGTAGCCCGACGGGGTTGGGTATGGATACGGAGTGGGTTCGATGGCTGTATCCCCGTTGCTTGCTGGTGGCTTGGATGCTGGAACTGCCGACGGAGGCAGTGGTGGTGGTGGGTGAATCGGTGGTCGGTATCTGTCATTATAAGGGTTTTGGGTAGGAGGAGTGGTGGATGTCTGGTTTTTCGGCTGATGTGCCTTGGAAAAGAGTTGATATGCCATCCTAAAATGCAGCAAGCAACTGGATAGGGTACCTAGACAACTAAGGACAGGGAATACCGCCGTTGCCTGGCGAGAACGAAACGCGACGGCGTGAAGAGAAACCGCGGATATGCGATAAGATAAGATGGCCGGTCGGCGGAGGAGCCTTTAATGCGAAGACCAGCGACGCCGCCGTTGGGATCCGACCAACGCTGTAACAACCAGCCCGGTTGACGATAGAAAACGTACCAGAAGGAACACACCCAATCTATATATGCGATTTTGGACTTGCTGAATAGCGCGATCACGGGGTCTGTTCTTTGTGGTCATCCTGTGAGTCGCCTGATTACTACCATTCCGCTCAGGTCACTAACGCTCTCCCTTTCCAGCCACAGAGATCATTCACTCGAAAGAGCCACGCACCTGTCGTCCCGCGAATGCCCTAGTTATCTATTAAAACAAATGGGTCTCACCAGCTCCGATTGTGTCCCTGTTGTTTAAATCGCGATAGTCTTATTGTCCGCCCCGTTCGGATATCGTCCCTCCTTTCCCTCCGGCGTCGCCTTTTTCCTATGTTGCTTCCTCTACTACACACTGTCTATTACGGCCGTTCGCGCATATCCCTACATTTATAAATTGGTCGCGATATCTGTGGACAGAGGTTATATGGAATCGCATTGCTGAGTTACTGGTTAGCTCGGTTGCGCAAGGCTTTCGGAAGATTTGCGATAGGTACTCGTGATTGCTGTTTCAGGAAGGATCTCTGGGTAAGTGCTCAGTGAAAACCGACGTCGCGAGCTCATTCCGCTTTACGCACTGGTATGGCTCTTATAGTCTGGGCTGTCCGTTTTTCTTTGTCCTTCTACTCAGTGCTTGCGGGTCCAATGCCCCCAAGGATAGAACACGCCTCACCTTTGCTGTATATCTTTTCCATTTGTCATTCTGAACTAATATTTTCTATCCAAGATTTCTATTCCGAAATGGCCGAGTCAAATGGAACGGAAATGGGCAAGACCTATCCATCGGGAACAATCGCGAAGGTGGTATGTATTCAAGATTTCGTACATAGCCTAGATGCGTACTAATTGCGCTAGGCATATGATATTCTCAACGACACGTTCTACAACATAATCCATGATGTTGTGGCAAAAGTCCACCGCGATGAAAAGGTCGCCCGCATGCGCTCTGCAGTAGTGGTTGCCAGACAAAAAGCCGAGGAGGAAGCTGCAAAGAATCGTGAAGAAGTCGGTGTAAAAGCCTCTGGTTCAGTAAAGCCCTCTGGTCCTGACGCTGAGGAACAGTCCCTCAAGGAGGTTCGGGTGGAGACCGATGCAGCTGTCTTTGATAATGGAAAGACATATCTCAAAGGGAATCCCATGCAAACCATCAAGGAAATTATTTGTCCCGAATGCCGATTGCCTCGTCTGTTATACCCGGTGACCGGTGTTGGCGCTCGTGCTGTGCCTGATCCCGATAGAGAGTATTGCTCTCAGCAGCCACTGATCCGAAAACCGGGCCATGACGTGCACGGAAACCTATTCGCTACGGACAAAGTGAACTCAAAGAAGAAGAATAAGCACAACACGCCAACCTCGAGTCCGCCAGCTGATGGTCATGCAGCGCTTGAAGCACCCGGATTTCCGACAACTAAATGTCTCAATTGTCCTCGTTACTTTGTCGTGAGTCGTGTGCAGCAACATATGGATCGCTGCATGGGATACTCGGGCCGGAACGCCACTCGCAATAGAGGTTCAGGGGATACTGGCAGTGGCAGCACGCCTACTCCCACATCAGCGGCTCCCAAGCGGCCCCTGGCGGACGATGATGCAACACCTTCTACTACACTGACCAAGAAAAAGAAACTAAACGCTCCTAAAAAGCTTTCAAAACCTCCTGCGGCTAGCAGCAAATTGAAGAACGGTCTCACACCCGACGACCTAGCTGAGAACGGAGACGCTGACATCAAAAGTGAAGCCAATGGGGACGACTAATCCTTTATCCTCCTTCATTTTCTTTCTTTCACCCATACGTTTTCTTTTTTGACTTTATCTCACAGCAGCATGCGGGTGTCTGCAACAGAGCTTTGAACATAGGTTTCCTTCATTTTTTAACGACATTGACGTAAATACTCGGCATTACAGGCGTCAACACGGGCTTGCTCTGACACCTTTTTGAAGTTATGCCATGTCGAACATTATTGGGGCATTCTAGGCGTCGTTTCTTTTGTGACTTTATGGGTTCTGTGGCTTCTTTTTTATTTTTTTATTTTTATTTTTTGTTATACCTTTCTCTTTTGCATAGAATTACGCCTGTACAATAGTTGGCAGTGATGCTCGCATGATTCAGATCCATTTTTCTTCATTTACATTAATGAGATTCGGCCAAAATCATACTCATGAAACATAAAGTTGTGTTGTCCTGAGGCCAACATGCGGCCCGCAAAATCGCCGAAGCTGGAATGCGACTTCCATCGCCTCAGACCAGAACTTAACTTCCACAAGCAAACGGATTCACTGGTTGATTATGAGCTGATTATTCATTCTAAATACTACTATTCAATCTCCAATTATGAGTGCCGCAAATCTCGTCTCATGGGGCACCCCGCGTCTCGCGCAACTCCTCCCGCTGGACGGAGAAAGCCTCGGAGAGATCATCACGTACTCCGCTACCCTCTCGAAAGAAGAATGCGCAGAACACCTTAAAAACCTCTTGGGCGATTCACCTGGAGCTTTCGAATTCATCGCATCCTTCAACTCGCGCCGAGAAGCCCAACAACCATCAGTACCACGAAGCGGGGAATCCACGTCGCCGGCAGGGAACAGGAATGACTACGAGAGAGGTGGCGCAACGAAAAGAGGAGGTAAAAAGGGACGGGCACCGCTACACAGCACAGGTCCTCCGCGCAGACCAGAGAATTATGGCAATGTGACTGGGGGGTACAGGAAGGCTGACCAGGAGGATGATTATATGTCCATGGGACGTTCACGGAATAACAATGCAGGTGGTGATGCGGCGTCGTCATTGTCCGCTGAGCCAGCAGCTTCCCTACGTCCGTCGCCTCGTGAGTCTGCTGCTTCGTCGCGTAACCCGTCCCCCGTTCCGAAGAACAAAGCTCCGCCCTCTGCCTCCGGACCGGTGATCTCAGAACTCCTTCCGAATGTCAAGTCCAAGTCCGCTAAACCCTCTCGACAAGGTGGCTCTGCTACCGCTGGCTCTTTCAAGAATTCATTGACTACAAGCGATATTTCTGACCTAACAGCTGCTATTGCCGCTTTAGAGGTCTCCACAAACCCGTCGTTGAGTACAGAGCGAAGGAAATGCACCTGCTACGCCTCGATCCATCCATTGTTTGACCCGGCACCGAACTGCCTTAACTGCGGGAAGATAATATGTTCGTTGGAAGGTTTGCAGCCATGCTCGTTTTGCGGTACACCACTGCTGTCGAACGATGAAGTACAAAGCATCATCAAAGAACTACGAGCAGAACGGGGACAGGAAAAGATGCGGGTGCACAATGAAGGGGTCCAGCGTGAAGGTGGATCAGGGCCTGCACCTGGACCTGGGGGCTCTTCTGGTCAGCTTGACGCAGCCAAGGCGCATCGAGACCGACTCTTGAACTTCCAGGCACAGAATGCCCGTCGAACGCGCGTCGTGGACGAGGCAGCTGATTTCGAGACGCCCAATTTGGCATCAACGATCTGGATGAGCCCTGCCCAGCGGGCATTGGCCTTGAAAAAGCAACAACGAGTTCTACGCGAGATGGAAGAGAAGGCGCGACCAGAATGGGAGAAGAAGAAAACCATCATGAGTCTGGATATCAAGGGCGGTCGAGTGAGGAAAGTTTATCATGAGGCACCAGCTGATTCTGGCCCCTCGAAAGAGGAAGAGGAAGAAGCGAAAGCGGAGGAGATTCTGGCTGCTTCTGACGGACAGCAACGCACTAGGCAAGACGAGGCGTTCAGTCATAACCCTCTTCTTGCAGCTGGTGGGTTACTACGGCCTGTCTGGAAGAACAGCTCTGGAGATAAACCCGAGGCGCGTAAAGAGAAAAAGCCACAGACATGGCGACGTGTGCAGGATGACAAGGATGATAATGAACAATGGATACTTGATGGAGGCTTGCATGGGCATACAACTGATATATCGCCGGTACATTGTCAATCCCCATATGGATGAGTCGTCGTCATGTTTGCTTCTCGGCCGGATAATGCTACTATGAGCATGAGCGTCATCCCTCAGAGAGCCGTAGATGGCCAACAACACTGGGGGGGGGGTTGGTGTAGATTGCCGCATAACTTGGGAATTGCTAGCACTATCCTCGATTTCGGGTGCTATGAGACATGAGAAATGACCAAATGAATTAAACCGAAGGTATCCGTTATGAACCCGGAGTATTGCCGAACATTCCGTCGAGCCCATTGTAATATGCTCTGCTACATTCTCTAGCGGAGACATTCCATGTATTACCGCATGTACACTTTCATCATATATACATTCTACCCCACCGCGCAAGCTACACAAAAACACGAGCACGGCTGTTAGCTTTCTGACCAACTCTGCATATATTACTGGGTCAACCCAATAACCAATCCTCCATTCAGGTTAATGTTATATGATATAACCGTAGTTCTAACCGCCCCATTGAAAGAGCATATTGGGGTAAGTCCGCGTCTAACCGAGATAGGCCCTTGAGTATGGGACGAATGCTGCATACGACGGTATATAGACGGGCCATCTCACTTGGATTTCGCTTTTCTCAGGAGAAACTGTTAATATTTCTACTTGCCATTATTGATCTATCTTTTTTCTTCAGTATTCCCTCTGAGAAGAATTGCTGATTCACAAAGAGCCGGACTTGGTTGGCCTCGGTTTCCTTTTTTAGACATCTAGTTACATACAGGTCGTCATCATGCTGATCCAGTCAGTTCTGGAGAATCTATCCGTTTCGACGGGCATATGGGGACTTGGTGTTCTGTTAAGCGGAGTGGTAGGTTCCATCGCATCTTTATTGCAATAACAACTGACCATGGTAGACCATCATATATATCCTCTACAACCGATTCCTCAGTCCCCTCCGCCACATTCCCGGCCCACATCTCGCCTCAATCACACCTTGGGTCCAGCTATATCACGGCTACAAAGGAGACAGACACCTCTGGCTGCACAGCCTACATAAGCAATACGGTCCACATGTTCGCGTCGCGCCGAATTTCGTCTCCATAAACTCCGTACAGGGGCTACATGAAATTTACGGACACGGGAAGCGGTTGAAGAAAGCGGATTTCTATAACGCGTTTCCAGCTATCAAGGGCGTGTATAATACACATAATGCTATTGATAAGGTCGTGCATGGACGGAAGAGACGTGTATTGAGCCAAGCGTTTTCGGACCATGCGCTTAAGGGTATGGAGGATGTGATGCTCTTGCATGTGCGGCAGTTGTGCGCTGTTTTGTCTGGAGAGTTTCCAGATGCTAAGATTGATGGAGGGAAGAGTGTTATTTGCAATATGGGAGATCTGTTCTCGTATCTTACGTACGATGTCATGGGCGAGTTGTGTTTTGGCAAGAGTTTCGACATGTTGATCTCCAATACACGGAGACAAATGGTTGAGCTGGTGGACAGGGCTGCGCATCGACATTATGTGGTAAGTATTGACACATTTTCATCAGAAATATTTCATCTAACAACGACAGTGTGGATTATGGATGCCCCTGGACCGGTGGCACCTTGACCAAATCTTCATTCGTAAACTCACTCAAGACAGATGGAACTTCATCATGAAGTCCCGTGTTGAAGCCAACGAGCGCGCAAAAGAGCGTGCCAAGCTTGGCCGCGAGTCCAAGAAGGACTTTTTTTATTACCTCCTCAATGCCAAAGACCCCGAAACCGGCAAAGGCCTCACGACTCCAGAACTCTGGGGTGAAGCTAACGTCCTTATGATTGCTGGTAGTGATACAACCGCGACAACTCTGGCAGGCACGATATTTTATCTCGTTCGCAACAGGCATGCCATGGCACGACTGAAGCAGGAAGTACGGGAGAGTTTCAATTCGGTTGAAGAGATCATCAGCGGCCCTCGACTGAATGAACTGGTCTATCTGAAGGCTTGTATAGATGAAGCCATGCGTCTAACCCCAGCAGCACCTGGTGCTCTCCCCCGCGAGGCGATGGATGGCGGTGTCGTCGTGGATGGCATTTTCCTCCCCGAGGGCACAAATTGCGGCACGCCTATATACTCTATTCACCGACAAGCGCAGTACTACCGTGAGCCCGAGTCGTATATACCAGAGCGTTGGATTGAAGGAGCAGCATGCCTGACAGGTACAGCGTCATGGAAAACCAGTAGAGAAGAAGTTGAGCTAGCCCGACGCGCACTGTGTCCATTTAGTATCGGACCCCGTGGGTGCATCGCAAAGAGCATGGCGTTTATGGAGATGCGATTGACCATTGCACGGTTAGTATTCTTGTTTGATATGGAATTGGCGGATCGGTTTGGTGAAGATGAGGGAGGGCATTTGGCTCTGGTTGATCATTTTACGAGTTCGAAGGAGGGACCTAATGTGAGGGTTATGAGATGGCAGCCGTAGTATGCGTACTTACACATGATTCTGAACATGACCAGATTGAATGGTATCCACGAGCTATTTATATACTCTGAGTTAATGTCAAGACTGCATCATGGAGATGCCCTGAGATGCCGAACCCTTTCACTTTACCAACACCAAGATGATCTTTTTACAAATGAGCAAGATCCCGAAAGGGATCATTTCAAATACTCTGCCGAAGGCTCAGACACCACTAGCCGTTCAAACACATTCAGCCCTCTCTCATGCAATACAGCAATGTCATCGCAATCGCTGGTGCTACCCGAAACCTCAACGCCAACAGTACTACCAGAGCCGGAGCCATAGTCACAATCCCAGTCGGGGTCAGGATCAGAGGTAGAGACAGAGCCAAGCCAAAACTCAGATCCAAAGCTTGGTGAGAGCCAGTCCGACCACCCCTGGTTTTATTGCGGCGTTCCATGTTGCGGCGTTCCTCTCAAGAAACACAGGCGCAAACCTGACAGATTCTAGTGGATTATGATTATAATGTATACTGCAGGGCTTGTTATCATTCTAATCCTCTTGGTGTTTTATGCTAATCTTTAGTACTTATGGTACAACCGCAGCCGTTGGATCAAGCTGGTCGAAGCTGCTGCATATGCTGATATACCTAAAGTTCCATGACCATAATCCGTACTTGGTCTGGCGTCAGTGTTAGAATATCACTTTAGCTCAGCTTGTTTCAACTAGTAGCCTATTCTGGAGATACGCCTATTCTGTCTAGGAGAGATAGATGCCTAACAGGCGGTCGAGATGTCTATTTTACTAATTCCCTTGACTTCATTCTTCTCATCTCCAACAATTCACAAAACACACAAGCAAAATGATCTACTCAAGTAACCAGAGCAAACAAGATCCCAAATGGGGCGACTTCAATTACCCCCGATCCTGCCAAGGACACAGACGCTCCGCCCCCATACACACAAAGCCCTAGTCCTCATGCCGTTCAGCGTTGTCCCACGATTCAACACCCACAATAACATAAAAAATGACAGAGTCAGACACAGAATCAGTTATATTTCACCACCAGCTGCAGTCAAAGCCAGAAGGGTTGTGCTAGTGCTGCCACCTCTCCATGTGTTAATTCCAATGAATGATATACAAGGCCCAATATTATATCCATGTCCATACGCCTAGTTTCAATATTGGGGGTTATATGGTTACATGCATCTTGTCAGCAATGGAGTTGCTAACTGCTTACCGACACTGTTACTTCATGTCTTGCTCAGGCACGATATGCTCCGGAGATGGGATGGTTTCAATAAACAAGCTGAAGTTCACTCTTAATATATATATATACGCTTGGGCTATAATACAGTGTCAGAGACAACAGCCTATTCGAGTCCTGTTTGATTCCCACCTATACTGATATCTAGCTGTACAAAGTAGAAAGATCAAGTCTACGTATTTACTCGATCGATTCCATCTCTGCGCAAGTCAGGTGATCGAACTTACTATTTTGAGACAATTTATCAGAACAGGACGGGCAATACCCTAAATAGGGTGATCAAAATTACACATTCGAACCCGAGGAACTTGAGGATTCAGACATTCTATACACACCACGCCCCCCTTCCTCAGTCTCAATCTCATACCCATTGCCTCCACTCTCGTCGAGTTACCACATATAAAGGCTGGTCCTGATACCTTTGTCTATCGATTTATAGGTTCTTTCTCTTCCAGCTCCATCAAGGAGTATAGTGATTTCCGTAACACTATTCTTGATAAAGTGCATAACGATTTTGGTATCCTTTGCTGTTACTAGCTAGGCAGTTAGATGGTTGCTTACACACCTATTACCTTCACACTTTTTTATTGTACCGAGACCAAATGGTAGCCTGAAAATATCATATTTCATGTATTATGACAATGCCTAGTAGGCTGTAGCAGAACCTTTTTCACAAGTCCGTACTGTCCATGAACACCTCATCTATCTTCTCATCAAAAGCGAGCAAAATGGCAAACGGACGAGGCCCCGAATGGGGTGATATTAATTTTCCCTCCGGGAACCCAAGCTCAAGTAAGCACTCATAAGCAAAACGAAAAGAAAACCCGTTCAAAAGCAGGGTTAACCAGCCCAGATCCCCCTTCATATACATCAAGCCCTCCTCCTTCATATTGCTCAGCAACAAAATCACGGCCTAGCTATAGGCAATCCTCTTTCAACAGAAGAAGAAGAAAATGCTCGCGCTCATGTATAGCATGGACATTTGGTGTGCTCTTCGTAGCGGGATTTGCTGCCATGATAATCACTTTGGCGACATTATATCCTGAGTTTCGAAAATGGATCACAAGTGATGACTATCATTGAAAATTGCCTCGTTCGAGTCCTTCGCTATACAAAATTGTTGCAGTTTTGGAATAATTGCTCTATTTATTTCCAGTCTAATGAATTGCTGAATGGTTGATGGTTCTATGCGCAGTAAGTAACCCGAATAGGAAATAAGCGTGTAAAACTAAGGACACGGTCGCCCTGCCGCGTCTTGGCATTAGCACCAGACAGTCATCAAAGGGGAGAGATTATACAAAGGGGAGACTATATACAGATACAACCATACAGAGACTTCTAAGAGGATCATGTAAATATCTCTGGATCAACATGCCTCAATCTCCATTAACAGCGACCCTGCTCCAATCCACCGTCCTCAACGCCCTCTCCAATCTCCTGGCGCAACTGATAGACCAGCACAGACAAGACGTATGCCCTACCCAAAAAGTATAAGAAAACCTACAGAATTAACAACGCATAGAAACCATTTACTCTTAATGTCTCCGTTTTCTTAGCATTTGTCATTTACGGGGCTATTGTCGTGCCTCCCAATTTCTACTGGCAGCGGTATATCGAAATCCGTTTCCCGGGCTTTCCAAATCTAAGAAATGCATTCAAGAGCAATGCAGAGAAAGACAAGCCAGTACTAGATCTTGAAGATTCGCTCCCACGCAAGGAGAAG
This sequence comes from Aspergillus ruber CBS 135680, assembly GCF_000600275.1. Classification (NCBI taxonomy): domain Eukaryota; kingdom Fungi; phylum Ascomycota; class Eurotiomycetes; order Eurotiales; family Aspergillaceae; genus Aspergillus; species Aspergillus ruber. The sequence continues at coordinate 339,149 of NW_024467319.1, read as the reverse complement.
CCCCCTCGACGACAGACATTCTCTTCTGGTCCGTCATCAACGTCTCCGTCGGGTTCAGGATGGCGCAATTTCGCCATGAAATTCACCCTCGATCAGACGGTGGCTGGTGTGGTGAATATCGTCTTATTTGTTGTGTTGATAAATATGCTCAAAGGACAGCTTGGAATTGCGGGTCTTTGGAAACTAGTCTGCGATGTTTGTCTTCCTTTCTTTCTTAGTCCGTTTATGAGACCTGATCTAACGATGATAGGATTTGCCCCCTATTATGGTCGCCCGGCTCAAGTTTCGGCCTCTTGTCTCAGGATTGATGTATACTGTCATTCCGGTGGACCGGCGAGTGGTGTTTGCGAGTGCGTGTGGTGTTATCTGGGGGGTATATTTGAGTCTGTATGCGGCTGTTTAGTGATTTGTTTACTTGGTCTACTTGTTTATCCCGAGAATTTTTATTCGTTAGATAGAGATTCCCCATATTCAGTTTAATTTGATCTAAATTGGCGCGCCAATGAGTTTATCGACTTTTTATTGAATAGTACCTTGCGTTACCAGCGCCTAAATAAAGAATATATACGCCAAAACCCTTCCTACATACGACAATCAAAAGACATAAAGATCATTTCATCACAAGGCCCCCATATCAATCTTCCTCCCCCGCACAGATATCCATTGGATAACCAACGCCCCGACAATTGACAAAGCCCCCATCGCCACACCAGGGTAAAAAGCCTCCGTGATAGCATCGCTATATGCCTGCAACACTTCCGGCAGCCATTCTGGTGACACAGCTTGACGAACCAGCGTAGCACCTGTATCCATTACCTTTGCAATCTCCAGAGGCGGTACGCTCTTGACCATATTATCGAGCAATCGATTCGAAAACACGTTCTGTCCGACAGCGATGAAAAGCGCCCCGCCCAGCGTCTGCGCGAACATATTGACGGCCGTAGCAACGGGGATGTCTCCCTCCGCGAGAGACGTTTGGACGACGATCATGGGCTGTTGAATACCCAAACCGAGACCGATGCCGAAGAGGGCTTGGTAGCCGATCCATGCACTGTGGTTGGAGTCTGGTTGTAAGAGGGTGAGCAGACCGGCGCCGATGGTCATGATCATTGAGCAGGCGATCATGAAAGGCGTGTAGTATCCGATCCAGGTGATTAGGGCACCGGCGAGGACGGAGCAGATGACAACACCGAGGATCATGGGGAGGTTCATAATTCCGGATTTGGTTGCGGAGGCGCCTTTGATTGCTTGGAACCATAGGGGAAGCTGTCGACTCGGTTAACCCTGGAAGATATCTCGAGAAAAGGTTTTAGATACTTACATAGTACACGTAAATGAAAAAGCAGCCACCAATGCAAAACGCATACCATGCTGATCCCCACATATTGCGGTTCTTGATCAACCGAGGCGGAATGGTAGCCTTCTCCTGTCTCCACCACTGCACAACACCGAAGAGCAAGATCAACACTCCACAGCACACAAAAAGTGCAATAACCCGTTTGTCACTCCACTCATACTTGATACCACCCCATTGCAATGCCAACAAGCCGCAGACCACACCGGGCAGAAAGAGCATCGTGCCAGGGATATCCAATTCCGAAATTTGATGCTTGAACCCGGTCCTGCTCTTAATGACTTTTGGCGATTGAAAGAAGGCCAAGATAAACACTGCTGTCACGAATCCGATTGGCAAGTTGATGTAGAAGCACCACCTCCACGAAACATGATCCGTCAAGGCACCACCCATCAACGGTCCCGCAACACTGGCGACCCCAAACATAGCCCCAACCATACCCGTGTACAGAGGACGCCTATGCAATGGAACTGTTTGCGTAACGATGAGAATCGATCCAGAGAATAAGCCTGCGCCGCCCAGACCAGCAATCGCGCGTCCCATGATCAGTCCGATGGATGTCGGGGTCATGCCGCAGATGAACGAACCCAACTCGAAAATGAACAGAGCAATAAGGTAGACCCATTTAATCGAGTAAAACGTATATAGTTTGCCGAAGACGAGGGTCAGGGCGCAAGTCGGTAGTAGGTACGCGCTGCCGTACCAGCCAACATCGTCCAGCGAGTTGAATTGACTGGTAATTTTGGGAATTGCTGTTGCCATGATCGTGTTATCCTTTACTCGTTAGCTCCCTGTATCCTCTCGGGAAAGAAGGTGAACCAACCAAAGCCATGCAAAATACACAGAGACATATTCCAGTCGTGATGAGTGCCAACTTCCATAGTGATGGATACTCATGTTCATCCTCTGTATCCTCTCTGCGCAAAACAGGCTCGAGCTCCTCATAGTAGTATTTTAATGGACTCCCAGGTCGCGGGGAATCAACGAGCGTACTTGTTCCGGATGGCGTCTTTCTCAACCAGGGCTTATCGAGGGTCTCAGTCGAATCCATCTCTATCGTTTCCATCGATTGGCCTAAATGCCTCAAGCCTTTGGAGTCGTTTGTTTGTCGCATCGCAAAAACTCGGTATAGTACTCACAGCATAAACCAGTTTTCGAACATTGGGGTTGCCAGGAAAAGGGACACTTGGTTAAAGGAAGAAAAATCAAAATGAACGAATGCAGGAAGTACCGTTCGCAAGAAGCCAGTACCTTGCAGGACGGTTTCGTGCTGACACGGAAGTGATTGCGAACACCCGACAGAAGGGGTCCGGATCTAACAACAACAACAACAATAATAATGCCCTTGCTCTTGCCGTGACCGTTTGTGGCTGTAAATGAATGATTAGCAAGCGAAGAAAGGGGGAGGCAGATTGGGACATTTGCATCATAATCGTCAGAGGTCTACATGTGGTATCTACTGTCATACGTATTTTGGTGAACATGGTGATGTATGTTGACGCGATAAAGTTATCCACGAACATGCGTTGTGTGTTGATTATGTGGTATGAAAAAGGCGCTACCAATATCAGCGCGGTATTGGGGTACCTGCATACCCTTGCCATACTTGTATGCACACATCGAGATATGCAGGATGTACCTTGCATCCCGACGGCATGCTCCGTTTCAGGCGAACGTGTATGATTATTCGATGCGCGTATGTTTCTCCTACAGCGGTTTATGCTTCCATATTACCGTATTTCATGGAGGCTCTTTCTTTACTATCAGTACAAGACAGTAGTTATATCCATGTCTCTTAGGGTTCTTCCGTCACTGTGAGACCAATCCGTAGCGGTAGACATTACATGTCTGAGATACTGTATTTAAACTTCTAATACTCCATACATGTTGATACAGCTTTGATTCCTCGGCCTGGGCATTCTGAAACTTCATGCAAGCCATGCATACAACAACGAACCCAAACTTGATTGCGCCACCTCCAATTAATTGCAAACCAGTATACCAGTGCGCTATTGTATGTATAGATGCTTGCAGCTGATTGATTACAATTAATCAATCAATCGATAGCTGCGTGAAGATGGTCTCATGCTGCTGATTGATGTCTTGTCAACGTTGCTTTATTCTCAAATAATGCGATATAGACTAGCATGCTTCGCCATCGTACATAATCAGAACGCAATTCTCCCACCCCCAGATAAGTTGCTTCTCGACGCTGTGCCCATGGGAAAAGTTCCGAGTAATGTGAGCAAGCTATCTCGACGGAGCGAGGCAATTATTTCACGCTTCATTTGCACATGAAGATCGATCGGAATAATGTGAAGGTCCTAGAAGACACGATCATGGAGTGATTCTTGGATTTTCAGGCCAGCGTACATCTGCTAAGTTGGAGGAAAAGAGTGAGTGGGACTAAAAGATGTTTTAGATGGCTCGAAATGGGTTACGAAGGGTGAAGTCTCGGGAAAAGTTGGCGTATAGTGGGTGAGGATTTCTGGACATCAAGATAACTCGTGCGTAGCAGTATAACTTGAATCATTGAAAACTAAGCCATGAAAGCTACTAAGCTACTATATAAAGGTCAACAATGTTTCTATGCTCAAGTATCATAGCAAAACAATAGACTCCGTAGTAGAAACAATCCGTCGCTCCCATAGGATATCCCGAATAATGCAATGCCAACATAGAATAGATGTACAACCCCAAGGATGATACCGGTACAACTCGTCCCGCGCTTACTCGGCGGGGGTGATGGTCGTCAATCATGACGAACATTGTGTTTTGAGGGACAACGAGAGTATTCGACTTCAAAGAAGGCTGTGGAAATGCTGCTGCTGATAAATCGAGGGTGCATAACAGTGTACGTAGTATGTCAACAAAAAAATGCTAAGGTACTGGCTGGTGGCGCGCGAGGCGTTCATTGACGTTTCATCGCTTCGACTTCACGACCGGCAACCAAAGCAATCAATGCAGCACCAACACCGCTGCCGTCCTTGGAGATACCAATGCGAATCTTCTTTTCACCCTCAGGACCCACATCAGTGATCTGCTTCAATGCCTCACGAATGTGTCCCTCGAAGTTGGGGTAGAACTCGATGAGACTTCCATCAACACCGACGTCGATCATCTCGTCGGTCTGCAGTCTCCCAGTGGAGACAGCAATGGCAGCGAGAGGCACAGCACCCAGGCGGGCAGCGCGCGTAGCAATAGCGTGTCCGATGACCTGGACAGCCTTGCACTCTGTGATGCTGGCCTTTTCGATCTTCAAGTGGTCTTTCAATGCCTTCTTGACGTGCTCCCGGTTCTCACTCTTGTCCGTCTCAACCAAGCTCAAAAGACTGGTGTCGATACCCCATTGCTTGAATAGAGGTGAGTCGTCAGGGGTAATGACATTAGAGGTCTCGTTGGGCTTGAACAAGTTGACCGATGGGTTGTGGTGCATTTCCACCAAGACCCGACGCAGGACCTCACCCAGAAACATGCCCGAGACACGCTTTTCAAACATCTGAATCCCTGGGTTGTTGCTGTCTGCGTCTACCTGCTGGTCGTAAATAGTGTTCGGTAACACGCTCAATTGATTATCGAAACTTCCCCATTCAGTGTTGATAAGCATCTCGCCCGTCGACTTGTCGTATTTGCCATATTCACCATTCTCCAACTTAGTGACCCGGTCAAGCTTTTCCAAGTAGGCCCCGTTGGTTCCTGTGCCGAAGATGGCACCGATCAACGTCCGTGTTTTCCCAGGCGAAGTGTAGGACCGGGCCATGAGAGTTCCGACGGTGTCGTTAACGAGCGCCGCGACGCGTACCGGCAGTTCTAGTTCGTCAATTGCCGATTGCAACAGCGCGCATACATCCTGGCCCACAGCATCGGGGATGTTGTAGCCTTTTGTCCATCGGATGAGAGTGCCCTTGTTGATGCCCGACTGGCGCACGGGGAAACTGAATGTGAAACCAAGATCAAACATTTCTTGTGTAGCAGTGCCATCGCGACGACGCTGGAGGTGCGTTTCAAAGTGATCATTGTGGTGAATGCGTAGGAAGGCCTCGATTTGCCGGGCCAAGAACACGAAGAGGTCCTTTGAGTTTTCTGCCGACATTAACTCGCCAGGAACCATGATCTTGGACTGCGTGACTGAGAATGTCGTATCGCCATGAAGGTCAATTGAGCACACACGGAAATTGGTGCCACCGAGGTCGACGGCGAGATAGAGGCCCTATAGAAGAAGTCCGGGTTAGCGGGGTCGAGACGAGAGACTTTGTACAAAAGAAAAGAGAAAGTATACCTTCTCAGTACCATTTGGTACGGATGTCACAAAGGTAGGGATCTGGCTCAGGGTTGTGTTTTCCTGAGTAAGCCCTTCACCCATCTGATGAATGTATTCAGCGACCCCTCGATGGACCTGCTCGGCGGGGTAGTCGAAGAGGTGCGCAATGCGGTTGGCCTCGTCCAGGATGAAAGACATGATTGCGGTATACGAGACAGAATGGAATGAGGGACTTGAATCGCACGAAGAACGAGAAAGAGAAAAAAGAAGGTAAAGGGACAGCAGGTCTTGTCGGAGCGATGAATTCCAGGTTATATCATGGGAGAGGGGTCGATGAGGTCAGTCGCAGAAGAGAACAGAAACCGCCGGCTTCCCGAAAGCGACTGGTTTTCTCCGGTTCCTGCCGCGTTGATATGAATTGGTTTAATTGTCATCTATTCGGCAAATTACACGAGATTAAGTGCGTTTTAATAGTGCGGGAAATTCATCCATTTCACTCACTTGCGTGTAGATGTTTGCGGTTGATGATATCATTCTATGGTGAACTCTCCAATGCGAACAACACAAATACCAATATCAATTGAGATCTCGGCAGAGCCCATACGGTAAAATGTATAGAATTGAACCTCAATAATTCTTCTGTCAATTCCTTACATACTCTACTCTGTAGTCCGTGGACTTATATTAGTGCCTTAGGCAAGTAGTCACGTGACCGACCGCCGAATTCCATCGCCGGCAGAACTCGGACGTCGACAGTGATTGAAATCCAGCCCTTCAACAAACCACGACCCCTCTCCCTCTACGCAGTCTAGCCGGTTCATACTCGGGCTCCTCCTCGGCTTTCCCACGGTTTCGAGCTATATACAACCCCGATACCAGAGACACAATGGGCGCCGGCAACTCCAAGCCTGAGGCTTCGGCCGGCTCGAAGCATGTTTTCTCGAGGTAGGAATTGCCCCAATGGTGGACTTGTTACTTTTTCCTGCTTGGTATTGCGGCAGTCTACTATTTGGGAGACTATCCAGAGGGTGGTATCTTGCGCGATTAGGCAGGGGCCGGAATTACTGGAATTGGCTATTCGCAACTTTTTCGGAAGACACAAGCCCTGGATAAGAACCAACTAAACAACAAGCTAACGCCATTCGAATAACAGCAACTCTCCTGTCCAATTCTCCTCGAATCTCGTCGAGGCCCTCCAGACCAGCTCCGAGGTATGCCCACACCAAACCCCTCCAAAACCAACAAAGACTCTTGAGCTCAAGTTAACCGATGAACGCTCCTACAGACCGACTCCTCCCGCGCAAAGACCCTCGAACTCCAGATCCAAGAGCGCGTAGCCAAGGAACTCGAACGCCTCCGCGAACGCGAACAAAAGACCCTCGCCGACATTGAACAGCGCCTGGCCGAAGTCAAAGACACCGCTGCCACCGCTACCGCTACCTCAACACCGAACATCAGCCACACTCCCGGCTCTTTGGACCTGGATGCTCCGCGAATTCCTTTCGCTGGCAGGGAGTACACCCCCGTTGCTGCGCCGGTGGACCGTCCCATCAACCGTGACGTAACGCGGACCGCAGTGCAGACTGAGATCGATCAGCTGCGGGAGAAGCTCGACGGGCGGAAGAAGCTTATTGATGTTGGTGAGAATGTTGAGCGGGCGAGATCGGATGTCGCCAGCTGCTTGCGGGTGAACGACCGGCGGCCTCTGGACTGCTGGAAGGAGGTTGAGGGGTTCAAGCGGGAGGTTGCTAAGCTCGAGGAGACTTTTGTGGACCGTATTGTTGGTTAAATGAGATATGTTTTGATATATCTCTGGTTGTTTTTCTGCCGGGTTTTACAAAAATAAATCGGGTCCTCATCTTCTTACTCTTCCCCTGTCTTACCTCCGTTTATCCGCATAACACTTGGCCTTTGAAATGTGTGCATGTATGTATAGTTTCCTATTTATTCTGTTGAATGATTGAAATTGAACCTTTATACATTTCGCTTGATGGGCGACATGGTTCGCTTATCAACATTACTGCCCTGACTAGCTAATTGAAAACGCCAAGTTTTGTCAAATATGAAAATAAGACATCATCTTTACATGATTTCATCTATTGTTAGGGCTCAACCTGTAATAGGTATCTTAAAAAGCGCATGAATCCGCGTACTCTAATTTGTGTATTTCCGGAGAGTAAGGAGGTTTCAATCATACAAGTTCACGGGCCGCTGGAATCTCTGGTGCTGCCGGAACAAATCCCCTCGTGTCCATTTATCTCAGAGTTATCTTTGAAATAAAGCATTTACCGGGGCAACCTTGTGTTTACAAAGGTGCGTTGTTCTCGGCTGCCTATGCATCACCTCGCGGATAACTGTGATCTCTGCTTTTGATGGTTTGTCGTCCGGGCAAACACCACTAGCCATCAGGATCTTTATATGAGGATAGCCTCGCTAGTGTGCATCCCACGCTGCTTCCACCTGCCAGGACTCTTCTGGCTATCCTGGCAGAGTATACCGAACCCAAATTCTCCGAAACTGAAAGTTCGTGAGGACAATTCTCGACAAAAATCGGATCATGTTGCAGAAACGAATTCTCGATAATGTGAGCCTGAAGGGATGAGATACCCCTTTAGTAAGTTGTAGAACAGGATATGGTCCCTCAAATACCACGTGAAAAAGAGTAAAAAAAAAAAAAAAAAAAACTCGCACGCGAATAGTGATCATCATCAGCCTCTAACTTTGGATACCAGCTGACCAGTCGTTGATTATCCGTATCCTCAATCGGGGCTTGTAGGGAGAATATTTAAACCTTGGTTGTCATGATGGGAAAGTGGTTGGCGCATAAAATGAGGGTGTTGAGAGAGAAAGAGTAAGAGAAAGAGGAAGAGGAAGAGCATGGCGATATTTACGAGTTGGCTTGGTGACTATTCAGCAGGTGCAAACAAAGCATCTTCATTTACACTTTTGGGAAACTGACCGATGTCTAAAAGTTGGTCAACCTTCGAACATTATATACTCTCTAAGATATGAGTCTAATTATATACAGGTCTACATCTCACGGCTGACAGCCCCCTTCATCCGCCTCGCAACATTCCCACTCACGAGAAAAGTCATAATCAATATACCCACAAGGATCCTTCGGCGTGTAAAAGTGCTCGCGCTCATACGGCCGCAGAGGGATACCCTGTCTAACCCGATAGATCAAATCCGGATTCGAAGTAAAATACCGGCCAATACCAACAATAACATCATAATCACTATACGTCTTTTCGAGCGCCTCATCAATCTTATTCGCTGTGTAGCCACCCGCCACAATCACAGGACTAGTATTCCCATAAGCCTGAAGGAAGAAATCAAGCGTATCGCCGGACTGGGGCGCATCTCCGCCTCCAGAGACACGGGACTCAACCAGGTGCACATAAGCCAGTTGGAACTTGGCCAGTTCCTGGGCGAGATGGGTGAATTGCGGAACTGCATCTTTCATGCGCATCCCTTGGAAAGAGCTCCATGGGCTGAGTCGAATTCCCGTTCGTTCGGCGCCGATAGCATCAACGACTGCTTTCGTGACTTCGATGGCGAAGCGGGAGCGGTTCTCGACGTTTCCGCCCCAGTTGTCGTTACGGGTATTACATGTGTCCTGGGTGAATTGATCGATCAAGTAGCCGTTTGCGCCGTGGATCTCGACAGCGTCGAAGCCGGCTTTAATAGCATTCTTAGCAGCCTGCGCATAGTCCTGAATGAATTCATGGATCTCGGGCTCATTCAGAGCTTGCGGCACCGGTTTCTCTGGCGCCATTGGAGTTGCACTGCTTGAGACAACTGGGAGCTGGTCACGCCCCAGGATAGAGGGATCTGCAGCGCGTCCCAACGCCCACAGCTGGAGAACAATGTATGAATTTTTGGCATGGACGGCATCTGTCACCTTTTGCCACATAGCGATCTGGTCGTCATTATAGATTCCGGGGATATTGTCGTAACCACCGGCTCGGGGAGAAATGAAGGTGGCTTCGGTGATGACCAAACTTCTAGACACTACAGCACGCTGCTGATAGTAATCTTTCATTATGGGAAGGGGAACATGAGCATCATCGGCACGGAATCGGGTCATGGGTGCCATGGCAATGCGTTGGGCAAGGTTCATTGTACCGACCCTGATGGGAGTATAGGCTTTCGGCATTTTGCAAGGGAAGGGGGTCATTGAAATGACGATAGTAAAAAATTGGTTTGGTATCCTTTCATCATCTGACATTGAAGACCCCTAAATAACATATTAGAAGTCAATTCCTTGATTTGTAAGATTGTTCTTTGTCGGTTGAACAACTCTCCGGTATCATGATATTTGCGTAGCTTGAGATAAAAGCGAAAATAAAGTCTCCGAGCTTAACCCCGCCACTCCCCTTCATTTCTCTTTATTATTCCATATATCAGTTGCTTGTTGCCTTGGGGTGAAAAATGTTATGCTATACCTCTCACTATTAAACTAACCACCATCTTGAAACCGCTTCATAGGCCCATATCTTAAAGTAGCACGATGCAGCCGTCGTCCCCAGAAAAACAATGGAATTGCTAGAAGGATACTAGCAACCTGGATTGCCATCATTTCCCCAAACACTGCCGCCGCACCTTGTCTGCTAATCCAATCGGATGCGTACAATGACAGCAGCATTCCGATCGTGTTGCGGATGACGAAGATGATTACCAGGGCTTCGCCGGCGACCTAGTCTCGTTAGTTTCATGCACTGATTCCTGACAGGCAAATAAATACATACTGGCTTATAGCAGTCTAGTGAGTAAGTTACAGCCACGTTCGAAATCGCAGCCACACCAAAAGCCTGCATAGCATATCCAAATGCTGGCCCAATCCAGTGCGTCCGGTTGGCGATGCATAATCCGAAAATTAGGATACCCGCTGGTCCAATTGTGCCGGGAATTATAATGGCCGGAAGTCGGTACTCGGGGATTCGCTGGCCTCGGCGATGGTGTGTTAGTCGCGTTGAGATGATATCAATTAGTCGACCTCCAACGTAGAAGGCTAGAACGGACCCAATAAATCCGGACAGAGAAAGGAGCCCCACGCTTCCTGCGGACCAGCTATAAGGTGGCGCGGTGAATGTTTGCGACGCGGTTAGCTGCACGACGATGTTCCTATCGATGTCAGTAGTCATAGTTGTGAGGGGAACGGTATTATGTACCAGCCTACAGAAATTCCGATAGTGAACGCACACCAAATCAATGGAGGATACGCAGCGTTGGTCAAGATATCCACCAAAGTCCGAACAAACGAAGCCTGCCGGTCGTATCCAATAGCCAAAGACATCCACTGCCGTTGCGTCCGTTTTTCTTGAGTCTCGACATTGTCCTTTTGCAGATATGACGTCTCACGAATTGTAAAGATAGAGAAAACAAACACGACCCCAACAGCAATGGCCAAGAAGAAACACATCCATCTCCAACCCTGCTCCTGAACGAGATACGCATTGATCAGTGGGCCAATAAATAAGCCCCCTGTCATGGCCAAGTGGAAAATCATCAAATAATGTCCGCGCTCCTGGGGAGCTACCATATCGCCGACCACAGCAGGTACGGTGGCATCAGCTGCTGCCGCAGCGAAACCAGAAAGGATCCGCGAAGCGAGAAGTTCGCGGTAACTCGAGGCCTGACTGGACCAGACGTTCATCATGCACAGAATAACCATGGCTAGGAGGTAGACGGGGCGCTTGCCAAAGACGCGCATCAGGGGAACCCAAACGATATTACCCAAGCCGAAAAGGAAGACATTGAAGCAGACAAGTTCGCCTGCTTGTGTCTGGGTAACATGGAATTCTTGGATGATAGCCTTTGTAGCGACGGTGAAGTTGCTCGAATTGACGTTGGCTAGAAAAGTGAAGGCGCATATTGTCAGATAGGTGGTGTATTTGACCACGAGTGACCAGTTCTGCACAGTTAGTCAGATCACCGTCTTATGGAAATTGCTTTTTCCAAACAGTTACAAGGATATACCTGTGGATTATTCGGGTCAACCCTGGTCTCATCCTTCAAATCATCCAGGGATGTTTTAGGGGGCACGTTTTCGTCCGCCATAGACTCTATATGGCTCGTCACGCCCTCATAAGACGACTGTTTCTTTTGGTTTGCCATGATGATCGATTACTCAGCAGTCTGAGATGAATTGGCATACTTGAAACAAAATGGAGCAGCTGGTGGATTCTCTTTTAAAGATCGAGATCGCTTTCCCCGCAAAATCACAGCAGCAACCTAAAATGAAAATCACGGGGATTCCGACTCGGATAACCCGAGCTGAAGTCCGGGGTAAAGGAGGCAAGGGTTGGACTTATAGTCGGAAACATTTGTCAAGAGCATCATTTGTTGCATCAGGTCCATCATGCATGATTTGTGTTTCTCGCAACCGTGCATGGGGATAGTCCCGTTAGTTTGGATGTTAATTGGAACATTTCTTTATTTGAGCGCTTGGGATTTACATTGCACGAGTCAACATAACGAGATAGATGTACTCCGTATCCTAATTTGTATAATTAACCAATGCTTTCATGAATATACAGCGCGAAGTAGAAGTATTGTATAGAAGCGGTTAGTTAGTTACCCGTATAAATGACATCATCGGACTATCTCAGCTCGGTGTCAACAATAAAAGGCATAACAAGTGCTCTGCCAAGCTTTCACTGGAATAGCATGTAAATATCACTCGTAGATGCTTTTCAGCAGACTTCTCTGTCCATAGCAGCAACAACTCTCAACTGTAAAGCAATCGCAATACTCCGGTCGGAATTGCTCCGGTCCCGCGTCTCTCCACCTCCGCACAACCTCATCTCAACTTCCTCACTCTTCTTTCTTCCTCTTAAACCACCACCCCCCTCTTACAACTCACGAAAAGAGCTAAAATGGGCATCATCCGTGGTACCCTCAAACTCACCACCATCGGCACCGCCGCCACCCTGGGCACCTTCTTCTGGGCCACCCGCGAAAGCACCTTCGTCTCGCTCCCAGTCACAGACCACATCTTCCAGTCGAAATTGTTCAGCAAGTTCAACCCGTCAAAGAACCCCACGACGCACGATCTGTGTATCCGGAAAGTGCCGCTGTCGGAAATTAACCCCGCACTGCTGGAGAAGAAGGGGAAGTTGGTGGAGGCGTTTTGTGCGGGTGTTTGGAGTGGATGGGGTATGTATCTTGTTTCTTTTTGGATTATGTGGAAAGATATTGGTGCTAATGTGTTGCAGGGTATGCTTTCCAGCGCGCATATCTAGCAAGGAAGTACCAAGGTCCCGAGACCGCTAACCACCTTTGGTCACCGGAAGAGCTGCGCTCCTCGACATACGACAAGGGAACACTGATTACAGACCACTTCGAGGTCGTCGAGAAGACCCCTGAACGGATTGTGGTGCGCTGCGGTGACTCGCCCCGTCTGCGTGATGTGCGGGAATCGGACGGTCTCTTTGAGATGTCCGCGGTTGTAAAGCCGGATGAGGGCGTCGCGGTGTTTGGGCTGAAGAGTTGCTTCTACAAAGGTCTTGGAAAGGCGGACTCGGAGCCAATGCCGGCGCATATTGTCTGGTTGCACAAGCAGTATACCAAGTTGTGGTCGGAGTCTGCTATCCGCAATGTCTTGCGGTGAGCTGACGTTATTCGAAAGATTTCGTATATACATTAGTCCCACCTGTGGTCTAATCACACCATGATCAATTCTCTCATCCTTTATGGATAAATATGGACAGCGAAACACACCCAGTCTAATATAACCAGAGTAAACATGTCGGACGGTTTGAAAACAAACGAGTGACTAGATCTGTTTCTGGCTCCCTTCAGCATGCAGTAGGGTTTCTTCGAGTACTACAGATACCCATACAACCCACTGTTCGAGCACATGTCCGAGCCCAAACATCCTGAGCCAAAAGCTCATCATGCTCGAGGTAGGCACATAGTGAAAATTGTTCACGAAGCAAGAGCTAGTTTGATCTATAATGCATATAACATGGAACGGCGATGAAAAGTAATTGGGCAGATGGGAGACATCTACGCGGATCCCAAAGACTGTTCCTATCTCGATTTGTCTTGAGACGAGATGAAATGATTTCAGTAGAATTCAGACTTAGTCTTTATAACGGGCCTGGGCAAATTAAACTTCGGCACGAACAGAATCAGTGGTCATTTCCATCTGACGAGCAAAAAGCTCGGCGTTTCTAGTAGCAGGATAACCGCTAGATATGGTGCGCTCGAGTCCCATACGCGGGTAGAATCCATGAATGACGAAGAACGGGAAACCACGAATAGTCCCAGAACGGGCAGAATTAAATGACAGCAAACTCGGCTAATATCATTCAGGTAAGTGAATTTGAACATAGGACATATAGATTATTGAATTGATACGATTGCAGTAATATTTACTTCTATATATATGAACCTGATTCTGACCCGTGCCTTAATAACATGTGAAGCACCCCCTGTTCTCTAGTAACAGTGGTCAGCCAGCGAGTCTAATATAGTCTGCTTATACAGAATAAACATGTGACAGTAGACCAACTGATCGCGACTCCCTTACTTCTCGTTGACCTCTGCACGCTGTTCAACATCAGCAAGCCCCGCTCTAGCATTCCCATTGCTCTTCACACTGGTAAGAGTAACAGCCAGTACGGAAGGGATCGCGATGATAAGGGCTGCCGTACAAAGACCCCAATGCATGGCAAGCGGCTCCGGCATTTTATTGGCATTGAGACACCACGCCACTGCGCCACCAACACTCTGGAACGTTTTGTACGCCCCAACCAGAATGGCTGTGACTGTAGGATTGTTCGATTGGGCTCCCATCAGCCAATAGCAAAAGGATTGCCAAAAAGAATCATACATGCCATAGAGGATGCAGAGAAACACCGGGCTCATGTACGTGCGATCTCCTTTGAAGTCAACATAGTGCTTCAGTTCGTGTAGCAAATGCCGGCCTGACCACTTCTGGAAAGCATGTCCTCCGCCCCAGATGATAATCCCTGACACGAAGAGCAACAACCATGCAACTCGAGCTCGCGCCCGGCGATTGACTCCAGGAAAGTCGAGGACGACTGCTATGATGATTCCCCCGACCATCTGTGCTGTCCAATAGAGTGCCCCGAAAAGTAAACGTGTACGAATGTTGAAGGTCCAGTGGCTCACAACATTCTTTTGATATTCGTAGAACATATTTGCGCAAAAAAAGAGCGGGATCATGCCTAATACCTGCCAACTTGACATGATCTGAGAGGTACTCTGGAGCATCTGGCGCCAATTCCGATTTTCCCGGGCCTCTTGTTGTAAATGACCTGCTCTCACCACCGAAGATGGCGGACAGATCCATATACCTGACATCCACCCCATGCACATCACAGCCAAAAACCAGAAATGTGCATTGTCCGATACCGTGCCCGCGGAGTGCGACGCCGTGTCCGTGGAGTAAGAATTGGACAAGAAATCCCAGAGCGAAGCGATGCTACCCCCAATATTTAGAACAAACAAGAACATGGCGATAGCTAGTCCCCTTTGAGCTTCGGGTACGTAAGTAGTTACGATAGCACCTTGGGCTGCCCAGACAAGCGATGCACCGACGCCCAAGATAGCACCAGAGGTAACCACGAGTGTAGCATTTCCTGTGGCTGCAAAGATGTCTGTCAGTGTACTGAAATATAAGCTTGGTTCACAGCGTACAATTGCAGTAGAAAAGACTTCCCACGTGCAGTGGATACGTCCATCCTCCGAGCAGCACGCACAATCGCGGTCCAAGTCGGTCGAACATAGGGCCTGCCACAGAAAGCGAGGATGCTGCCATGGTGGCAAAGATAGCAATTGCTGCCCTTGTTGCAACAGTATGATTTACCATGCCTGGACCCCCCAAAACAGTCATGGCGTTGTACATCTAGGAAGAGTTTATTGGATTAGCTAACTGTCCTTTCTCTGCACAAAAGAGTCGACTGCTTACCCCCACAGTACAGTGACAGATTGCGCTGATAGTATAAACTTGGAACCATGGATCAAGGGGAGGAAATTGGATTCGCTGGTGCTGTGCCTTGGCAACTGGGGAAGCGTCTTCCTCGCGGGGAGCTGGGGCGTTAATCGTGGGAGACGGTGTCTTTTCGCTTTCAGTCTCCATTGTTTTGAAGAAAATCGACTATGGCAGTGTCGGACCTTGTGCGATTCTCTTGGGATTGACTGCAGTTCAAATGGACACCTGGATCTGGTAACCGCGAGGAGCGTTGGATTTAGAAGCTGGAATGTTGATAGTAGTAACGAGTCAAAGAAGAGATGTCTGCTCTAACAGTGTAGGAAGAACGTACCTGCTTGAGCAGGGGGTGGGCCAGTTCTGCCCCGTGGATGAAGTCGAAACGAGTAGCGGGATCCTAGAGATGGAAGGCGCTGTAGGCAAGCCCAATTTGATAAATGCCATTCACTCTTCGCTCTCGTCCGATCTTGCTTACCAATTCACCAACTCCCCTTTATGCTTTTCCTTCACTTATTATCGCTAGCATAGCAGTTTCTCTGTTATAGTTGCTATTTGCGCGTAAACGACTGGTGCTATTTTATGTGCTCTACCATGTACTACACTATATTGTCCACTGACAACTGCACGTCAACGGTTCAGTTATCTGATCCTAGTAGCACTCAATCCCCTCCATACTCGATTCCACGGTGCTGGCGGATACGTGCAGAATGATATTGATGATAAATAAGGGCTTGGCCCTATCAGTTCACTTCTTCGCCATGGAGTGCTGTGCTGTCCATCTTGGCCATCCCTTTGTTTATCGCTTGCAGACATTTATAACACTTTCTGTCTTCTCAATATGCTGTAGTCCCTTATGCCAAAGCTTACTATATCTCACCTTGCTAGCCACACGTGACGAGCTCTTTCTGCGAGGAATGATTGGGCGGGTAATGAGGACGGTACATAATGCTCCACTGAAGAAAGACAGTCAATTGGGGCTCTCGCAGTGTATTATGTGTACTATGATACCAATAGAACGAAATTGAACACAGTCAATCACCCAATGTTTGAATACATATTCTCCTTTATCGAACCGATGGGACTGAACAATGAATGTCAAACAGGATTTCAAGAAGGGGGGGGGAGGTGTGAGAAAAGCATGGTATCTTCCTTGGGGCTTCCACCTGCTGTTCGGTGCCATATACCGCCATGTCTTCCCCCATTTCAACCATCTCATAGAGCTGAATCCATATCCCAGCGATATTACTCCGGTCAATTCATTGATGGATGCTCGCTATATGCTACAGACTTGTCGCACAGCGTATAATGAAGCTGCACCTCTGTGCTATTCCACTAACCGCTTATTCGTTCAACATTGGGATTTCGGGGATATGAAGGTATTACGAGACCTTACTTCCACTTCCATGAGCGCCCCTCATTTCTTAACTGTTCACATCAATATCAGCTCTTGTGAAAAGGGAGCCCCATGCTGCAGGGGACCCAAGTTACCCGTCAATCATAACTGCCTTTTCTTACCATGATGAGTCTCCTAGACCATGAACACCTGAATAATTTTTTTTGCATTCGATGTTCTCTGAATGGCACAGCATTGTTAAGGACATTAGCATGCATAACCCCCCATCACAGTTTCATTTGTCCTTGGTTTGTGATGTTAAGGATATAAGGATAGCGGAAAGCCTACTTCAACCACTGTTGAATGGAAAGTTCCCGATCCTGGCAGGCTGCATGCAATATTCGCCTGGGCCGAAAGTGAGACTCTGCTCTCTGACCTCGCACGCAAAGCAGCAACTCAAGCCATCGGACAAACTTTTAGTCCTTCGATCCCTGAGGAGCCTTTTCGATTCCTGGGCTTACCGCGAGAACTTAATATCAGATCCTGGAATATACATATCTGGTTACTCCATGGCGCGAGATTACCTGGAACCCCGAAGAAGGGTTCTATCTCCATTATGATAGTCTATCCTGTGGGGATGTCTGGTGTGCAGAAACCCACTACAGCTGTCAATTTCGCAATTGCCACAAGCGCATGAACAACGGGTGCTTCTGCAACCGCTATCATGCAGCATTTTCAACAGCAACTATCTGCCGTTGTTGGTGTGGCCCAGTATCACTATATCTTGTTTCCAAATCTCTGTCAGCTTGCCCAATCCGTTTTCCCTCTAAGAACTATTTCATCATCATGCCTTCCAGAGGACAATTCTTCCATAAGTCTAGAACTGTACCTGAGTGGCTGGAAGTCTCTCTTTTTCTGCGCGACATGGTGCCTCCTGACATGCTCTCGTCTTTGGTTTCTTTGGCTTGTCTTCCCACCTGTCGACCCGGGCTACGTACCTTTGGAATCACCTGCCTCTCAAGACTGGGTTGAAGCCATCTCGTACGTACAAGAGCAGTTCAGCGACCAGCGCAGACTCCTCGCCTGCCTGCGGATTTACTTCTACGACTTAGACGCCAAAGAGGAAAACATACAGAACACAGTTGCCGTGCAGAAGCGGATCATTTTGTCATTATCGCGGCTCGGGAAGAATGGGATAATTGATCGTTGTTTTGTATTCAACTCCTGGCACCAGTTGTTGAATGATCTGTTGATGATTGAACAGAGTCTGAAAAGGCAGATCATGGATGTGACGACGGGTATAATAGTAAGCTCGCGGAGGGAAACGAGCAAAGGACGAGTCAATGGCTTAAGCACGATCTCGATATTGATGAAGAGGCATCCGTGAAGATTCGGTTTAATGAAGCGTTGTATATAACGCAGTACGACAGGACTCAAGATGGTCTGTGAAGGATCCTCGGGTCTAGGCATGGGGACGGTGGAACAAGTCAGAGCGTGCGTATGTCTTTTGTCTTTCCCCACCAAAAGCCCAGACTTTAATTCCCACTTTCCGGTCCACATTAGTATTTCCTCTTTCTCGCTCTTTTTCTCCTTTCCCGCTCTTCCTCTCCATAATCAATTCTCTCTATCTTTTTCTTCTTTTTCCCCTCTTATTTTATCGACAACTCATTCTTCCTCTCTCTTTTCCTGTTCGATCGGGTTTTCCGTCGACTTGACGCTCGTTTTTTCCCTCTTCTTTCCTTCCCCTTTCTCTTCTTCCTTCGTTCTTGTTCTTTATCGTTCATTCCCGGCCTGGTGCTGTCGTACTTTTTTATTTGCTTGTTTGATTCTTTTTTTATCTTTCCTCCGGCTGCGCGTTTCCGCAAGGGACTTTGTCCAATCCTCTTCTCGAGTAAGACACGCGGCGGTTGAAACTGTTCCTTCTGCCTTCCGCTGTTGAGTGTTTATCTTCCGATCCACTCTCCTTCCCCTTGATCTTGAGGTACTGTCTTTACTCTACATTCATTCTATTTTTCTATTCTACATTATTTTATTCATTTCATTTCATTTTATTTTCTTCTCTTCAACTGTCTACCATCTTTCTGCCTGAATTGCGCCTTCGTTTTACTTTCCCTCGGCTAACCTCCAACGCGAATTCACAGCCTCCATCCATCAACCAACATTCATTTACCGTTGCAACTTGTATTCATCCGATAAGGCTACGAAACGACCTGTGAATTAAAAGAAATACATAGCACGAAATCGAGCCAAGAATTATATAAATCGATTCAACGTCATATCGCGCAACGGCCATCGTCGACTGTTGCACCGACAGCCAAAACAGCCAAAGGACTGACCTACCAGCTTTGTTTCCTATCTTGCACCACCCCGTGTTCGTCCACTCGCGAGTCGACGCCAACCGTTCTTCATGGTCGCTTATTCTGCTCAATCACCATCTCTTCACAAACCGACCCCTCCACGCAAGATGGCGAAGTTCCGAGCGAGCAATGTGCTGGGTGATCCTTTTGCGCTCGCAACCATCTCTATTTCCATTGTAGGTTTCCTGTTGTGCTGAGATTTGTCAAGAGACCCCGTGCTGATTTGATTGTTTCCGGATTAGTTGGCGTGGTTGATCGCATTTGTCGCATCCATCTTCTCCGATGTTAAGGGGGGGTTCCCCAATTACTCGTGGTGGGCTATCGCCTACATGTTCTGTGTCATCACTGGGATCACCGTCGTCTTCGGTTCGGATACGGGCCATGTCTATAACGTTGCAGTACGTTTACTTTTGAACTATTTCAGCAGACTCAGTCGATGCTAATGAGATTCTTAGCTTGTTGCGTACCTGGCTGCGGGCCTGGTCTTCACTACATTGGCCCCGAACACGCTAGTATATCAGAAGCAAGCATCTGCACAAGCGGCAGGGGCTGGATTTATCCTTCTGTCCATGGTGATTGTACGCTGCCCGCCATCTAAACCAGGCACCCAAATTTGTGCTGACCATAAATTAGATTGTGTGGATCTTTTACTTTGGTTCCAGTCCTCAGGCCTCTCATCGCGGCTTTATTGATTCGTTTGCCCTCAACAAGGAGCAAAATGGATACGGAAACAACCCACGGCATATGTCGAACGTTTACGGCAACCGTCCCGAGACCTCGACCAGCCAGATGCCCCAGATGTACACTTCTGCTCAACTCAACGGCTTCGAAACATCGTCCCCCGTGTCTGGGTACCCCGGCGGTCCTCCTGGTGCTGAAAACCCCCACGCGTCCCGGTTCGGTGGTTCGGTGGCTGGCAACCCTGGCGATATTCCGAGCGAAGTGCCTCAACCGACCGAGTACCCATACCGCGCCAAGGCAATTTACTCGTACGATGCGAACCCAGAAGACGCCAACGAGATCAGCTTCTCGAAGCACGAGATCCTGGAAGTATCCGACGTCAGCGGGCGATGGTGGCAGGCCAGAAAAGCAACAGGCGAAGCGGGTATTGCGCCATCGAACTATTTGATTCTTCTGTGATCGATTGGGTTTGGTTTTGGCAATATGGCGTATTCCTTGTTCTTGTTCTTTTCGGGTGATGTTTGCTACTTTCGTCATACGTTTAAAAAGGACGAGAAAAGACCTTTTTTTTTTCTTGATCCTTTTATTTTGTTATTGATTGATACCCTCCCTTGTCGGATCTCTTGGTGTGATTCTGGTTACAAGATTATGTCATGTCCTGATGCTTTTTGTTCTTTTGGGTACTGTGTGCTTCAAGTATATTTCTTGATTAGCCTGCACTCCTTTCGATTTACTCTTTTTTCTTTCTATTTGTACATTCATTACGGAGCGGATGAATGGCCGCTTGAATTGATGGTTCGGGTATTTGATTTGTGATGTCTAAGTATTTCTCACTGCACTGTTTATATTGTTTTAGGAATGCATTTGTTTGATTTGAATTATTGATTCGATGTATTGAATGTGGCTCTCCACAAACCTCGGTGTCTGGGGACCTGCCATGTCAGTCTGAGGGATTAACTTGGCAATGGCCACGAGGTAGAAAGTACAAACGAAAGCAATCTGACTATCGGTGTACGGGGGATTATACTCCGGATACAGTATGTCCTTCACTGTAGCTATGTATACGATCTCCATAGTCAGCAGCATTCTAGGGATGCACGTGCATCCATATACCCAAAATGGTGCTAATACAGATGGCTATCAACAGCCATTGGGCAGCAATTGCAAAGTAAGAGGTACTAGTAAAGTACATGCAGTTAATGCCAACACAGAATACTGCTACTCAAAACCAAGTCTCTGGGATGCAGCAGTACTATGTACATAGTAGTGAAGTCCTGTATTGACAACATAAAAATAGCTGCTGGTATTAAATCCTGGAGCTCTGGCCACTGCATATCGCTTTTTTGTCTCCTGTTTCATTTAATATACCAACGCCCTCTTTTCTTCACTAACAGAGTGATATGCAGATTAATAAATAATCAATGCCGAGAGTTCATTTTTCTTTTTCTTATCTTACTCTCATTCCTTCTACAAATTCTACGGAATATACTGTGTTATCACTTACTGCCCCCTCACCTTATTGAGACTACCATGAAGTGACACACCCTTCTTCTCTTTCCTTTTAATTCACATACGAGAGAAACTGTCACCATGCCCGACCGTCTCTCTCGCCTATTCAAATCGAAGCTGCTGCGGCGATCGTCCACCTCGACTGTGCCTCTGAAGAAGCAAAAGGCGGACTCCAGAGCGGTCGACTCCAGTACCCTGACCTCTTCGCCCTCCGACAACGTCGTCTCTTCTTGCGCGCCTTTATTTCCCTCCCCTTCCTCCCCCGTCGAGTCTACTGCAAAGCCCCGCGCCTATAGCGTTGTCTCCTCGCTACCTCTCGACCACCCAAGCTCCCCGGACGAGATACTCGTGGGCGCGGGCCCAGCTACTCCAGCGACCGGTACCTCTGCCGATTATCAGGGGCACCACTATAATCACCAGCAGCCCCAGCACCAACACCAACAGGGACTGTGTTTAGACTCGATCGAGAGATCCGCATCGGTAGGAAAAGGCCGTCCGGACGAAGTATTAACGAGAAGAGGATCGCAGCCAAAGAGTGCGGAACTATCGGGCAATTCCTTGGATCCAGGTCCCACTACCACGACCGCCGCCTCCGCCGCCGCAGACCAGTGGCAACAACCCGATCAGCATCGGAAAAGAAACGACCTCTCGGGTCTGCAATCGACTCATTTGCCTGTCGCGTCCTCGCCCGGTCCATCGAGTTCTTCCCCGCTTCCCCTTTCAGATCCGTTTGGTGGTGCCTTGCATTCGCCCAGGCTACACGAAGATCAACAACAACAACAACAACGCTCCGGTGTCAATCCTACGACCACAATCGTTGATCCTCGGGTCTCGACTCCGTCGCTTGCCCCTGTGGCCGAATTGGTCCCCTCTGACCAGACTCCAAATAATCACAACTATCAACATTCATCTACTATACCTCCGCCTACTTCCTCTTCGTCCCTCAAGCGTCCTAGCCTTGTCGTGCGCAGACAGTCTCTGCTTCCGCCTAACCAACAACACTTGGTCAGTGGCATCCTAGACCCTGGTCTACTATTTCACAACGGCACTCAAGTTACGAGCAGTCGCGGCGGCCCAGTCAACTTCGAGATGCCAACCCGCAAGATTTGGGTTAGACGCCCAGGTGGTTCGCAAACTTTGGTGCCAATTCTGGAGGATGCCGTGGTGGACGAGTTACGCGACCAGGTCATTATCAAATTCACCAATTCTTTGGGGAAGACGTTCGATTCGCCCGATATCGTGATCAAGATTGTCCCGCGCGATGGCTCCACCAAACAGTCCACTCCGGAACGGCTATTGAATCCGGAGGAATCACTGGCATCTGTATTGGATACCTACTACCCCGGGGGGCAGCGTGTGGAGGAGGCTCTGGTCATTGATGTCCCCCCTCGTCGAACTCCTAAACCCTCCCCGCGACCGATGTACTATCACCACTCTGATCCCGTTGAACATGGAGATTACTTTTCCATTATGCCTATGAATCACAATGTCTCGACGCCCCCTACGCATGTCTCCAGTGCTGCTACCAGTGTCAATGCGCATCAGACTCCGTCGATATCGATCTTAGCTACGGGCAAGGCTCCTCCCCTCCCATCTCCAGGTAGTACTCGCGCGAATCGACATGCTCGTCGACCTCCTACAATACGCCATCCTACACATCCTACAAACTCTCCGACCACATTGCAGACACCAGTGCCAAAAGGTTTGTCCTTCTCGCTCTCTTCCTGTTTTATTTTTCTCACTCTATTCTGGTAGAATCCGTCACCCCCGCTGTTCAAAGTCCTCAAGCAGCTCCAGCAGCTGCTACGCCACCACTCCCTCCAGCACCCGAATCTCCACAATCCAAGACATTGACTCCACCCACACGGGGATCATCACCGCGAGCACGGCCGTCTTACAAGGACAAGAAGCCCAATAGTCCATTGTCGCTGAGTGCTGCGTTTGGTGGTCTCATCGAGGGCACCGTCCCTCCGATCAACGTTCTGATTGTCGAAGATAACATTATCAACCAGAAACTCCTAGAAGCCTTTATGAAACGTCTCAGTGTTCGTTGGAAGTGTGCAGCCAATGGCGAAGAAGCCGTGAAAAAGTGGCGCCAGGGTGGATTTCACTTGGTTTTGATGGATATCCAGCTCCCCGTCATGAACGGATTAGAAGCTACCAAGGAAATTCGACGACTGGAACGGTTGAACGGGATCGGTGTTTTTCCCAAGACCCCTGATGGCCGCTCCAGTGCCAATACAAACTCATACTTTACGCCAGGGGCAGGCCAAGGGGTTTCAAGTACTATCAAAGAAGAGGATACACTGCATGACCGGACACTATTCAAGAGTCCCGTCATCATCGTAGCCTTGACAGCTAGTAGTTTACAAAGTGACCGTCATGAAGCCCTTGCCGCGGGCTGCAATGACTTCTTAACCAAGGTTTGTCCCTTTCCCTCTTCCCCTATCTTCTCTGTTTAACCTGTTTCTAACGGACCCAGCCTGTCGGCTTTCCCTGGCTCGAACAAAAAGTCACCGAATGGGGCTGTATGCAAGCCCTAATCGACTTCGACGGCTGGCGCAAATGGCGTGGCTTCAACGACGATCCCGAACCTTCTCCCTCCCCCACAACAGACGGCCACACGAGTCCCATGCACATGAGCACGGCAGTCACAAAGCCTCCGTCGCCGGTATCCCCCTCGTCTACCCGCAGCCCGATGGTTAAGAATCAGGTTGATGAGGTTGTGCCGGTGGCGGCGGACGAAGGCGATGGTAAAGCAGAGGAAGATCCGCCGCGTTTGCCAGAGCAGGCGGAGATTGTGAGGGAGGATGGTGAATAATCTCTTTCTCTTCTTTTTCTTTCATTTTTTTGTCATATCATTTATATACGCAGGCACAGGGCACAGCGGAACTGCATATATGCCATACAAAATCCCTTTTGTTTTGACTTTGCTTGGGCGAATCTCTTTCTCTCGCCTACTATGTTACTCTTGCTTGATTTGTTCTTAGTTTTATGATGGTTTCTTTGGATACCCAGCATAGCATATTTTCTTGCTCTTTTTCTTTTTCTGTTGTTATGTCTTACGATCTACATATCAGTACACGGGATATGTTTCTGTTATTTCTGTTCTATTATGTCTGGTTTGTCTATTTTCGAGGTTTACTATTGAGTGATGGAGGGAATTGGGGATGGGATGGATATAGGAGAGATATGTTAGGTTAGGATAGGTAATGCTAATGCATTAGATGTGGTCAAGCTTGTAGTAGGAAACTTATATGTTGAAGATATCGATATTCGTACATGTAATTCTTAACATACCACATATCTGGTAGACATGATATAAATACAGTCACAGCTCGTTCACCACGTAAAAAAAAAAAACCCCCTGTATATGTACAAATACAACCAGCCCATTACCATAATGTAGCCCAGTTAAAACAGCACGATAAAGGAAAGAAGTTAAACATTAACCCTTGTGGGAATTTTAACCTCACCCTTCTTCCGCTCATAACTAGGAACACCATACCGCCTCCCAGGAGCCCTATGCCCACGCCCGTCAGCGCCAGTTGTCTCCTTACTTACAACAACATCCGTGAAGCGGAACTCAAACCGCGAGTCCTCAGGGTTAACCTTGGCAGTCTTCTTCTCGCGGCGCTCCTCAGCAGCTTGCCTGCGCTCTGCCTCGGCGCGCTCTTCCTCCTGTAGCCGTGAGGAGAAACGTTTGATGTTTTCGCCCCGCTCGTGGGGCTTCTTTATGCTGTCACGCTCGTGCGCGACGAGGTAGGGATGCGGGATACGTGCATCAGCGGGCTGCAGGACCTGTGTCTCCTGGTCACCTTTGCCGACGCGTTCGATGAGGTGAGGATTCTGGGTGGCTCGGGAGATGGAGGAGGAGGGGTCATTTGTGATTTCATCGACGGTGGAGTTGGGGAGGCGCGGGGCGCCGGAGAAGACGCGGCCGGCGTCGACGCGGGTGAATTGGCGGGATTCGGAGACAGGGTAGAAGATTTGGGGGTCCGTCAGGCGGTGGACAGGGAGATCGTTGATGGATTCGTGGGGTCTTTGGTTACGGGGGTCGGGGGAGTAGCGGGTTGTTGGGACCATTTCTTGGATGGCGCGGGAATAGGGGAGGGCCAGTGGTTTACCCTGAGTATTCAGTTAGTGACTGATAATAACAGTGGCATCATGAAAAGAAGAGGATAAAAGCATTGCAATCAGATATAAAACTTGTTATACGCATTCCTTGGTGACCAAGGTCATAAAGACTAATCGATATTTTTGTTGTCTCATCACACAATGCAGGGGAAAGGAAAAAGAAAGACGAAAGAAAAGAAAAAGAAACATACCTGTGTCCTCCAGCCCTTCTCCATCTCCATCAATCTCACCACAGCCGCAACCCTCCTCATGTCAACCTTCAATTCAATACTAACCGCCCTCACACTTTTCTTATCCTGTGCAACCCTCTTATAAATCTCCTCGCGCATCTCCTCACTCAGAATCGGCTCACTGACAAAATTCTGGTTCAGCGGAAACGGCCTCTTCGACAACTGCTCCGGGGGCACAGTGTCCTTGGCCAGGTCTCTCAGGTTCGTCACGTATTTGTAGACATTTGGTTCGTGGTATCGCAGCTTTCGCCCTTCGCTGTTTAGCCATTCGAACATGTGGCTGCGGAGCCGTGTTTGGGCGGCTGATGTGGAGGAGAAAGTGCGGTGGGGACATGATGTAGAGGATGGTGGGAGAGATGTGCAGGAAGAAGCGGGTGTGGAAGAGGTAGAGGAGAGGTAGGGGAGAACAGAGTTGGAAACCCGTTGGGTTTGTATCCGTGGTGGCATTTTGAGGGGGGGGCGGGTGTGTGTGTGTGGAGGGGAAATTTTCAAGGTGATCAGGATAGGCCTGACTATGGCCGTAAATCCTGCTTCTAGAGATCTTCTCAACTAAGCTAATAGCAAAGAAGATGCAATTGAGCTGATTGACAGGCAAAATGTGTTCACGCGTTGGACAGAATTGGCAATGCGGACACAAGGAGAAAACAGTGTGAGGTCCAAGCGAAGAAACTTTTCTGCGTTTGCCGGTGGCACGTGCACTCACGTGACCACATCACGGACTATGTACAAGATAACAATACCATTATCAGCAAGAAAATCGTTATAGAGCTGAGGTTTTAGTTCAGGAATACAATCATAATGAGATATCAAATACGTGTAAAGGTATCGTAAAGCAGTACACACATCCAATCCACAAGTGAAAAGAATACTAGTTAAGGGGATCATTAAAAGCAAGGGAATAATATGCAAAGAAACTATCAAGACAATTAGGCATCCGCAAAGCAATGCGCTATAACCAGTAAGCCAACCTAACAGCCGGACGCCTCTTCCGCAGACCGAGAAGAGATGAGAATTCCAAAGTTGTGTCCATGTAAAAAGAACGCCTCTCACATGTAAATGTAGTAGGACAAGATACCGACCCTGGCCCTTTTCTTTTTTGCTCCGTAGATATGCCAATGGGTGGTATGAGAGAAGGAAACAAAAACAAAAAGAAACAAGTTGAATTATAGCAAGACGCAGGGAATAGTGCACGAAGAAAGAATACTCCCACCAATCGTAAAAAAACACATCAAGCAAAACGAAAGACGACCCGAAGATTTGCACCAGGGATACAATGCAACTGTTTCCCACTTGTATCTCCTGAATGCACACCCAGATCAATATGCCATACAATAGAACAATGCAAGAGAAGTTTGACTTCACAGAGAAAAGTCAAGAAAAATCAGAAACCGCACACAAAAGCAAAGCAGAACACGGGGTATGAATGTAACGACGAATCCGACAACAAAGGGGTTGGGGCAAGACATCAAGCAAATATTGCAACACACGAATAATCCTCGTAAGCTTCTCAAACACACGCATGAAAATGCAATCCTCCCAAACGTGAGAACAGAGCATAAAACAACGACAACAGCGCCCATAGTCCGATGCTGTGCAAGTATAAGAAAAAAGCAAAGTAAAGGGGGAATAATAAGCGTAATAGTCAATAATTAAAGAGAAGGAGAGAAAAAAAGAAAAAAGAAAAAAGAAAACATAAGAAGCAAGAAGAGAACACAGAAAGCCAGAGTAACCATAATCCTTACTCCTGGGAGGAGAGGAGCCTCCAAATGCTGATCTAGCTCATGAAAACCAGGAATCCCAAAGCGCCAGATACCCCAGTTGTCATCAAACATGCCGGACATTATTTCAAGCGATCACAATGCTAGTGTCTTTGTTTACCGACCCATCATGTAGTCGGGATAGTATGAATTATAGCTTCCCACATTGGAGCCAGGCGCAGGCGTACCACTCCCGTGGACGAGTGGAGGAGTCGGCGACATCATCGGGTTCATACCGTTGGCCCGAATACCCAGGCCGGCGTTGGGGTTGAATGAACCATTACTTGCCATGGTGGCGTGAGCATGATTGGCGGATGGGTGGATAGGTCCATTGTTTCGCAATGCCAACGGCATCATCAACCCCGGAGGGGCCGCTAGACCCGGAGGCGGTCCGTTCACCGAGGAGAACATATGGTTGCCGTTGCTGTTGCTGTTATTGTTGCTGTGTATCGCACCAACGTTGTTGTTTCCAGGGACAACACCCTGTTGGGAAAGATGATTGGGATTCGCCATGCTTCCTGGTTGACCAGAACGCACACCCAAGGGGTTCTTAGAGAAACTCAGGCGGATGCCAGTCTTGACACTGTTCGACAGCTTGTACCCGTATAGCTCATTGAGCGCCTTGCTGGCCATAGCCACCTCATCAAATTCCACAAAACACATGGGCCCGTTTTGCTTGTTGCGGAAACAAAGTCGCTTGTACCCACGTTGTTTAGAAAACAACGCCTTGAGTTCCTCCTCAGAGGTGTCTGGAGGCAGGTTACCCACGTATAGGGTATTGCAGGGTGGGTTCAGATCATTCGGGTTGGCTGCGGGAAGACTATGGCGGGGATTGTGCTGGTTGCCGTAATGGTAACCATGGTTTCCGCTCATGCTGTTGTTCATGTTTTGCGGGTAGGCGTAGTTGCTCATGCGTCCTGGTCCTCCATTTGCTGCATTTCCGCCGCCAGTTCCAGACGCGTAATTGGGCAATGGTGGGGATGTCATGTTGTTTGACAAAGACATGTTGGCAAATCGGGAGACGGGAAACTGGGGGTTTGTGGAGCGACGGGGGATGGCTGTAGAAGCGGAATGCCCATTCTCGGCATAGCCAACGGGGTCCTTCAGCAGTTCACCGGTTTCTTCATCTGGATCTTGGTCAATCATGGACTTGCCGCTGATGCGCGGCAGATCGTTGACTCCATTTCCGATGGGTGACTGCGGAGAAAAGAGATTGTGCAGGCGCGTTTCGGAGGCCGGTGGCAACGCGTCGTTGTTGGCCGCAGTGGCTGACAGCCGTTCCAAGCTCTGGAAGGTACCGTTGAAGCGTGACGAGCGCGACATAGGGCCATTTGCGGGAACGTTGCCTAAGAGATTCCGAGTCGCGGTATAGTCGATGGTGTTTCGGCGACCGGGGTTGAGGTTAGGTCCGACCGAGCCATTGACAATATCGACAATCATGTTCGCGTCATTCTTCGAATTGGGCTTGCCATGCAACAAAGCTCTCGCTTCCTCCGCCGCAGGCATGGAGTTAAAGCGGGCGATTGCGCTCAAATATCCAGTGTCCTCCGGCAGATCGACTGGGATGAAATCTGCATCTACAAAGTCCTTGGCGAAAAGCAACATGCTGCGCAAGGCCTCACGACTGGTGTTTCGTGGGAGCTTTCGCATCAGGATCGCGCCGCCACCACTGTTTCCCGTGCGAGAGAAGCCGTTGAGACTTTGCGCGGACCGGTCGGGTTCATTTAGATGCATGGTACCGGGAGCAGCGCCGCCGTCGAAGGCGGAAGATGTGCCAATGGGGGAGAATGGGTGGGAAAATGAGTTGCTGAACGAAGTTGGTGGATGCGACGCGGTCGGGCTATACACGTCGGTCGACATCGCATTCTGGGCCGTCGCGGGCGGCAGCGAAGATGAGGGGAGGGAATACTGCGGCGGCGAGGAACCGGATGAGATTGATGCGGTGCGCTGTGTGGTACTGTAGGACCCAGGGCTTGTGCGGGTAGACTGGCTCGAACTGCCGCTCATGCCTCACGAAAGGGTTATGGATATGCTAGATATGCTAGATATCTCCGAAAGAGAAGGAGGGGAAGAAAAAGAGAGAGAGAGAGAGAGAGCGAGGTTGTGTGGACGTGTGGTTGTGCGTGCGTGGCCACCCAAGACTTTTTGGCTCCACGATAAGGAGGCAATAGGAGGGATGGACAATGATCTCACGAAACAACCAGCGGGGAATATAATATAATTATAAAAGATGCTGGGATTCAAGAATGATAACTTGACTCAGTAAAGAAGGGGGGGGAGAAATAAAAAAAGAAGTCGTGGTCAGTGAGCGTCAAAAAGGTGGGTTTTCCCTTAATTGTGCGATGGTCGATAGACTCCGTACGAGGGGGGGGGCGCGAGTCGCCCCTGACAATGCGGCGAAAACGGCAATACGCGCGACGGACAAGCGAAAGATAATCAATAATCAGGCACGAAATCAAGTAGTTAAAGTAGTAGTAACACGAAATTGATGGTGATAACCAGAATGGGAAAATGGTAAGAAGAAGAAAAGGTGGCGGAATGTAGAGAAGAAAGGAATAGAGGGGAGGGGAGGTGGAAGAAAAGAAACGGGGATGGGAAAGAAGAGTATGACCAAGCAGGCCGCAGAACAAAGACGGGATACGGGAACAGCCAGAAAATGCAAGATGATAAAAGATGCGAAGAATGTGTCGTGATGGTGTATAGAGCGTAAGAGAAGAGAGAAAGGAGGAGCGTAGTAGAGATATGAAGGAGAGAGGACTCGAAATCACCCGGAGAGAGCGAGCGAAAAATGAGAAAAAAGAGAATAAAGAGAATAAAAAAAGAGAGCAAAACGACCAGAAAATCGAAGGTCCGGAACGGTCTTGACGGGGGTGGGGGATGTGGTGGGCGAGCGAGCGGCCCCCGATCAGGTTTAGTGTATGAAATATTACCGGATATTTTACAGCCATGTCCTCTCTGGGCCTAGTGGTTTTCTAATTTCCCCTTTTTCCGCAGTCAGGCAGACCCTCGCACGCGCGTCGTACACCCTGTATGGTAATTCGTATCTGTATTTCAGCACTTCACGATATAATGCGGATACTCTATTGTAGATAATTTTATATTCCGAGAACAGTAGCAGTCTCAGATGCAAACGTGGAAAGATGCATAGCTGGTCCGTGTCCGCACCCGTACCTAAGAATGTAGGTGGAGCCCAGTTGACAGTTCCACTGATAATGCATATCTGTACGAAAAGCACGGAGCAAGCGTTGAATCTACCGAGTATCTACTGTTATTATCACTATGTGCTTGTATTCATGTCACGGATAAGTAGCCATTGCTCATTCAGGCATATATGATGATAATACTATAATAATAGTGGTGGTAAGATCAAGGTCTCGTCAAGCCTTTCGCTCATGGGACCTGCATAAACCTCGATCAGGGCATATCGGCGTCATCTAATAAACTTTGCCATCCTGCTAGGAACTGGACAATACATTATGTCACTATCCATGTCACACATTATAATCAAACACTCAAAATGGCCCAAGTACCTCATTGCACTAGCATTACAAGTGCTCGACCACCCGGTAGTCATCTTGTCAATTGACCGTCATCCTATCCCCTGATAAGAGTGATCCCTGGTTCCTAATTGGGGATGGTGTCGGTTTGTCATTAGTCAGCCGAGTAGCACAGCGGCGGAGCAATACATGATCTGCTTGATGCACTTTTTCATCTGATAGTATTGAGACTTGAATGTCAAATATTGTTGCTATGTATAAACGCATTCTATAAATCAAAAACTATGATGTAGGGGAAAGTTTTACATTGCGGTGATATTGTGTACCGGCGTAGCCCACCAACTACAGATAAGTCGTTGGCGGACAAAGGTCGCGAGTGACGAGTGCAGGCAGACGACTATACGGCATCAAGTCAGGATACTAGTTAAAAGGATGTGTATTGATAAGAACACGTGAATCGCTTAGTTCTTACCATCTACGCCCGACGTCTTTATACACAGGATTACCCAAGATACACCGGCATAATATTTTTTCATTCAAAACAATTTAAAACCTTTGAACACCCCGCCAGACAACAGAGAAATCGCCACAGTACCGCAGCGACACTATCTATATTTCATATGTTACAAGCCTACCAGACTAACATCTGAAATGCCGTTTCACGGGGGCGGAACCAACTACGGTTAATTTGTACATGGATATACGTAGCAATACATATGGCTTGCTACCAATTGCTCGAGATTACCAAGTCCCTTAATGAATTCGGGCACATTTGCTGAGCACAGACAATCCCTGACGAAGATGCCAGGTCGATACCAGCGGGTCGATATAGCGAGAAAAGACGAAAACGAAATAGAATGAAAGAGAAAGGTGAGGAGGGAGAAACAACACATGCTGGCT
The DNA here is from genome assembly GCF_000600275.1 of Aspergillus ruber CBS 135680. Classification (NCBI taxonomy): domain Eukaryota; kingdom Fungi; phylum Ascomycota; class Eurotiomycetes; order Eurotiales; family Aspergillaceae; genus Aspergillus; species Aspergillus ruber. The sequence continues at coordinate 307,169 of NW_024467319.1, read as the reverse complement.
GGATACTGGCTATTGGATTATACTGGAGTGCGTACTTTGTTGATTTTTCAAAGACTACCTACTGAACGATGGGATGTACCGGACCTGACTGGTGACGGCATATCGTGCTTCTGGTAGGATCTCGGGGCACACCACTACACTACCTCCATATTCTACAACAGCAGCACAATCCTCGTCACTTCTGGCTTTATGCTGGACAGGCGATCTATTTGCAAAATCAATTTCAGAACCACGGAGACCCAGACTATTGCAAAGCTCATCCCTGTCTCCACATGTTTGGGATCATGAAGCAGGCATAGGATCTATGTTTGTAGTCCTAGATAAGCATCAGCCTATCATGCTCGGGAACCGATATATATATAGTAGCAGGTGGTGATAGGTTGGGATCGAACCTAACAAGAAGTCAGACAGCATATTCAATTTAAAGGGTGTTATCTCAAGGGTCAAGATAGTAACTCTATATATCAACATGATAAGAGCATGTGTGGGTGGTAAATATCATCCTGTTGAAAATACTAGACTAATCGATGGCCGACTGAGTAACTATACAGCCTAGTATACAGGTGAATAAACTGCTATAGAGTAGCATTTGGATGCAAGAGTTGTACATATCGAACACACTCTCCATTGGTTGAAAAACATTTCTTTTTTTAAACAATCGCCGAACGTGGTAATTCCATACTTTATGTCATGTAATACGATACAAAACCGTACGGTAAAAACCCAGGTGGGGCCCTGTGGCTGCATTCGGACCCATGGGAAGCTCAAAGTCTCCTGCGGATCATCATCTGTCCGGTCGCTGGTTGGCTATACATGTAGCCAATCAAAAGTCATAAAAAACGACTCGAGTTCTTTCAGCTGCCAATTTAGGCAGTATTCAGGATACGAGCATCATATAGGCTTCAGTAATACTTCAAGGCAACAAGATGGATGACGCAGTGTTAATATGATGTGACTCATAAATAAGAGATTGAATGCCTCATAAAGTCCATTACTTCGACAAAACAATAAAATGCAATAGAAATAAACAGGTAAGACATCCCACCTATGACATGTGTCTTGTATACAAAATGCATGCATACCCTGACACCTGATCAACATATCGTTGCCTATACTCTGTAGATGCCTGTCAATACCGGCATCCCTGCCACATGATCTATGCATGTCTCAACGCCCACTTATCAGACCATAAAGTGAATCTCACAATTCATATAGTAGAGCGAAAATCGCCCATAATATACACAGATAGTACATACGTACAACCGAAACCCTAGTTGTATCATGTTGTCCCAAGCTAATCCAAACGCCAGGAATGCCAAAAATCAGAAAAACCGGCCAGAAATCGATCCCGGCCGCACGTATAGTCGTTTTATGTAGTCTTTACGTTCTCCGCAGACTGTCCGTCCATCATCAACCAGAACACGATAGGTAGAACCATCAATTCGGCATGTCTATCTGAAAGCAACACCATCTACTCCGACCCCTCAGTCTTCGTCTTCGTCTTCTCCGCAAGACCAGCCTATCCCAATTAGCACGAATCTCCCAGATACCTAATGTCAAGACAACATACCAAGCTCAACAACTTCCACACACCGTCACTAGGCTGCGCCCCTACACCTAGCCAATATTTCGCTCGTGACCGGTCGAGAGCAACCTCCTTGTATGGTCTGGCATTGCGCGCTTGTTCGGTGGAGAGGTTCGTGGGGCGTTGGGGGAGGGGGTTGTAGGTTCCGATGACTTCGAGGGGTTTGGAGTCTCGGGCGGATCTGATGTTGTAATGTTAGTATGGTTTCAAGTTATCGGGGGTGTATGGATAGTAAGCGCTGAGGGAATGTGGTGGATGGGAAAATTTGACATACCGTGCCTGCGAGACGCAGATGTTGTAGAACGGCTGGTGCTTGTTTCCAAACCGCGAGAGACGAATACGGACGACCATCTTGGTGACTGTTGTATAAATCTGAGGGAATGAATAAACCGAATTGACAACAATCGCGCAAAACAATTTCTCGATATCCCAGTTCCCACTCCGCGGAAGTTCGATCGGAATTTCGGCGAATCTATTGCTCCGGTAATCTTCGAATACGGTTTAGGGCTCTGAGGAGGGGTGATGTAATCGCATTGATATCACGCATCTAACGTTCTTCTGTCAAGGTCCTCTCGACATCAACTATCAAGGACATATATGTTTCGCTCATTGCTTCCATTCAGACGATCCTCTCTCACCACATTCAAAAACTACACTACAGCAACCAAGATGTCGCTGAAGGTATGTACAACTACATGTATACCACCAAGGTATCCATCCTAACATCAATAGGCAATCTCCTCCAAAGACGCCGCGGCCCTCGACAAGGACCTCATGGAGATCGGCGGATGGTCGCTAGACCAACTAATGGAACTAGCCGGATTATCTGTCTCGCAAGCTGGTAAAACATCCATAAGTCTAGTATGCATACTATGTAGACATGCGTGCTGACAAGGTGGAAGTCTACCGCGTCCACCCATTGAGCTCCGGCAAGAACATTCTTGTTGTCTGCGGACCCGGTAATAACGGAGGCGATGGTCTAGTCGCAGCACGCCATCTCGCTCAATACGGCTACAATCCCTCCATTTACTATCCCAAGGAGGGCAAGAATGAGCTCTACCAGGTACTGCCCTCAACTCTGACTCTCATAGATATGATTGATATGCTAACGCAAACAGCGCCTAAAAACCCAACTCAACAACCTCGCCATCCCCTTCATCACCGACTTCGGCGAAGCCCTCAAATCCACACACTTCATTATCGACGCCATCTTCGGTTTCTCATTTGGCGGTCCCCTCCGTGAACCCTTTCCCTCTATTATCTCACAGATCGAGTCTACCTCTATTCCCGTGTTGAGTGTTGATGCACCCAGCTCTTGGGATATCCAGGAAGGTCCGCCGAAGGAGGGTCCAGGTGCGAAGTTTATGCCGCAGAGCTTGATTAGTTTGTCGGCGCCGAAGCCGTGTGTGAAGCACTATAGGGGGAGGCATTTTATTGGGGGGAGGTTTTTGACGAAGGCGATTGTGGAGAAGTATGGGTTGGATTTGCCGCAGTATCCTGGGATTGATCAGGTTTTGGAAATTGGTGTTGACGCGGAGGGGAGGCTTTAATGTGTTATTGAAGTATGAAGTATGAACTAACGACCAAAATGAGAAATTTAAGAGTTACACTATTATATTCATTCATCATAGGATAACTCTGCTAATACTAGAATAGATGCATTCGCCATTAAGAGTTGGGCTCGTCATGCCAACGACTCTCTAATCTCACCAACAACACCCTTCACTCGTGGTTCCTTTCCAATTGCACTTCCTGAGACATTCCCAAGAACAGAACCGACATCATAGATATCCTTAGCCGCACTTTTAACCTCTTCACTAAGGGACTTGATCAAAGTCCCTAGAGCGACGAGGCTACGGTAGACGGCTTCCGAATCCTTCTCATCCGAGAGCATCTTGGTTAATTCCTCGATGAGCACTAAGCCTCTTTCAGAGGACTCTGGGACTGATTCCCGACCTTCAGTTGTGAAATACACGGCGTAGTTGATGTAGAGAGTTGCAACGGCAATGGTGAGGTTGCGGTTCGGAGTACTGTTGCTAGCTAGGGCGGATTTGATCCCAGTTAGAATTTGGTCGAATTTGCTCGTGGTCAACTGACGACCCGGAACGGTTTCAAACAGGTTGCCAAACATGCGGACTGAAAGCATGGCGTTGTTCACATTCAAAGGAGGGTTGAATACACCACTCGACTGGATGCCAGACACAAGATCCTGCCCGTTGTATGCTGTCGTTGCGGTGACTGGAGTTGCTGCGGCCACTAAACGGAGGAGATCCAGGCCAGGGAGTCGATTCGCGACTGGCCACGTCGTTGCGACCTTGAACAAGTAGCTCACTCCGGCCTCGACTGCTGGCGATTGTTTAAGGGTTCCGGACGATTCGAGTTCGCTGCATAGTGCAATAATTGTATCCAATTCGGAAGGCCCGAGTGAGATTTCCTTTGACCCCGAAGATGCAAGTTGGCCATTCAGCTCTTGGAGTTTCTTGGCGACCACTTTCAGGTTAGCAGACTTGATCGAGAGGTACGACTTCTGAGGAAGGACTTGTGGCCGCGACTCGGGTACGGAGGGAGCTTCCGCTTCTCCAGGGCGATACCGATTCTCTGTACCCCAAGGATCAGCACCGGTGGCCTCCTGCGGACCGAGAGTAGCACCCTGTGTATTCTGGATGATGAATTGAGCAACCTGTTCAAGGTAACTGACAGGTAGTTGATTGTCCCCAATGAACTTGGTTGCCGCATCGTACGGGTTTTGTGAGACGTTGAATGGAAGTTTGAGAGGGGGCTTGCCGTCCTCGACGTCGACGTCGAAAACATAATCGTAGTCTTGCCCAGCATATGTTGTCTTTGACCCGCTGCCAGCTGCATCGACAACCATGCCCACCGCTATCCACTCTTGTGTGGCTGATGACCACGTGTGGGCCGTAACGCTGCCGTTGTGTTCTCGGATCATTTGCACTTGACCCTCTTTGGTGCCAGACTTCTGCTTGAGGAAATCGGGACCTGGTAGTTTCTCTTTATTAATCTTTCCTACTTGCTGCTCGGGGATGGCGGACTCTCGCACGGCCCCGTCAAACTGCTGCACGACTTCCGGACTCGCATGGCGCTCTGGGCTTCTGCTGAAGATCCGGGTTATCCGATCGCTTGCACCGGTGACGATGTCTCCATTCTCTTTACAAGCAGCGACGCCCCATACGGAAATCGCAGGATGGGTGATGGTCTGTACACATTGTGTTCCATTCCACACCCGAACGGTTCGGTCTTCGCCGGAGCTCACCAATTCGCCAGACGGCAAGACATCCAACGAATATATGAAACTCTCATGGCCATGTAGCTCCGCAACCTGCTTACCTTGAATTGTAAAAAGCCTAATTACACCGTCGTTACCCGCAGAGGCGAATTGCGCGCCGGTGGGATGGGATGGGGGCAATTTGCAGAGGGCACGGACGACATCACGGGAGTCTCTGATGCTTCGTAAGAGGTTTCCGGCGGCATCGAATATCCGGATAGTTTTATCGGCGCAGCCTATCAAGCGTGAGTATCTGACAGATGATCGCACGCAACCAAGGTCCTTACCAGTAATGATGGTGTTCTGGTCATATGCCAACACCGTCCAGACGCTACCTTCGTGACCTTCCATCACAACATCACATTCCCACTTTCCAAACCTCCATAGTCTTGCCGTAGAATCCCAGCTTCCACTGACAATCCATCCTCCTTCAGGACAAACATCTAATGAACAAACATTGTGACCATGACCCAGAAGCATAGCATCCGCATTGTCGTCAACTGACTTCCCCGGTTGTCTCGCTTCAACGATTGTATCCTGACCACCTGAGAGTACCAGTCCTTCGGGAAATTCAGGTGTTGGAGGGTAATATGCTAAGGTGTTGATGAACGCTGTGCCGTGGGTGGTGATGGTGTAATCGTAAGCCGGCGGCGGGGTAGAGACCAGCCTCCAAAGTCGAACAGTTGCATCTCGAGAAGCTGAAAGCGCGACATTGGAGTTGGGAAAAGCCACGGCACGGACCTGTGAGACAAAATCGCAAAACAATCAGTATTTGAATGGAGAAAGTGGCTAAGGGGTTGTTTGGCTATTGCCGGAGCGGGCCTTACATCATCGCCGTGGCCTTCCAGAGACGCGGAGATCTTGAAGTCAGCCATACATACGACTGCCACCGCAGAGTCGTGGAGGTAGAGAAAGTAGAGGGGGAGAGTAAAGGTGGCCGGGAGAATCCAGCAGAAAGAATTTATTGACAAATGGACAAAAAGAGGAGGTGGATTGATAATGCAGCGTGAATGACTGTTGGTCGGGGTCAATTGTACATCATATCACGTGGGCGGTGGGATCATATTGGAAGTTGCTAGAAATGTATATTCGTATGTCTGAGCACTTCTACTATGGCAATAATAGCTTGACATTGCTTGTCTGTATTGCTTTACATGTTCTAGTCTATGCAATGCTATGTATGGAGCAAGGACGCTAATGAGAATGCTGAAACTGGATGGATCGAGAATACTACTAGCCAGTAAGGGAATACGCAGCCAAATGATAGATACAGCACTGCTGAACCTGATTGTTACATTGTATCCTTGAATGTTTTTCCTTTAAATAGAGGATTCCTCAGTGCCTGTACATATTAGTAGTACTAGTAGTAGTATCATCGAAGTCCAACTACGCACCTCACGTGCAGAGCCACTAGTCCCGACTCGGCATAGCACCAAGCCATCGGACATTTTGGCTTGGACGAGTATCAAAGCAGACCTAGAGACTCTCCTCCCGGTCTGTTTCGCTACATGGGCCGAGACCCTGTTTGTTTTGCTTTCTGTCAATAATACGAAATAATTGTCCAAGGACTGGGTGCTCCGTCCGTCCAGTCTCTTTTTTTCTCTTTTTTCCCGTGTCATCTTTCTCACCTTTCCTTCTCTTCATCCGTTTGCACCCCGCCGTCCTGTTGATGAATTGACGAACCTGACGAATTTCCTTCTACCCGTTCTGCATATATCTCTGACTGTCTTGACGTGTCTGTTCGGCTTACTCACGACCATTCATTTGACTTTCTGTACTTGATTTACTGGGTCCGTGTGGTGCTCCGTGCTGAAATCAAGATCGATCGTTCCTTTGACCGACTCTGGGATTGGACGCGAAGTCGTCTTCATTGAAGAACCCAGACCTTTGCATCTCCAATTCCAAGCTTCATCTTTCGAAATGGCTTCAGGTTAGTTGGGTTCTGTGCCTCGCGGGTTGAGGTACAATGGACTGCGGCTGACCGTTTAGACATCCCGAAGGTGGTACCTCTAACCTGTCACGGACATTCTCGTCCTGTGCCACACATCAACTTCTCTTCCACTGTTGAGGATGATCAGTACTACCTTATTTCAGCTTGCAAGGGTAGGTCATTCTTTCATGGTTGAATATGTCAGGAAATAACTGTTGCAGACAACAACCCTATGCTCCGGGATGGCATTACTGGTGATTGGTTGGTCTTTTATCTTCCTTTCACAATAATGAATGCTTTACTGATGCAATTTACTAGGATCGGTACCTTCTTCGGCCACAAGGGAGCCGTCTGGCAAGCTCGACTCTCTTCGGACGCTAACATAGCAGCCACCGCAGCAGCAGACTTCTCAGCGTAAGTTGCGTCACCTCAATCTCGGACAACCTCTAACAAACCACAGCAAGGTCTGGGACACCCACACCGGCGAATGCCTACATACCCTTCAACACGCCCACATCTGCCGCGCAGTGGCATTCCCTATCCAACAAAACCCCCAAATCCTAGCCACAGGAGGTGCGGAAAAGAAACTCCGCATCTTTGATCTCACCCGTGGCGGCGACAACAGCACGTCCTCTTCCCCCACAGGAACCCAACCTAACACCGACCCAACAAGCTACGAAATCGGCCCGGGCGTCCACGGCGGCACCATCAAATCTATCATCTGGAACAGAGACTACAACATCCTCACCACCGCCGCCGAAGACCGCAAAATCCGCTGGTGGGACCTCCGCTCTCGACACCCCGTCCTCGAATACACCGTCGACGGACCAATCGGTAGCTGCGAGCTGAACAGCCTTGCCTTCCGCCCCAACGATCCTGGTATCCTCTCTGTGGCTGCTGGCAAGTCCGTATACCTATTCGACGGCATGAACCCGGGCCGAATGTTGAAGAAGATTGATTTCTCATACGACGTGGCGAGCGTGGCTGTGAACAGCGAGTCTGGACGATTGGTCACGGGTAGTGCGGAGGATACATGGGCGCGTGTTTACGATTTGCATACGGGAAAGGAATTGGAGGTCCAGAAGGGGCACCACGGGCCGATTTGGTCTGTTAGTTTTTCGCCGGATGGGAAGCTTTATGGGACTGGAAGTGAGGATGGGACTATTAAGTTGTGGAAGGCTTGTCGGGAGTCGTATGGGTTGTGGCGATAGATGGACAGCCTTGCGGTGCGGTCTCTTGTTGATGAATATGGTACGGTGTGAACGATGCCAAAGTGCTGAGGCTATAGTAATACCCATGAATATGCATATTCCTGTATTACTCAATTAATACTAGTAGTGAATACTACAATGAAATATATTAACCAAACCCAAATAACCAAGTTGGAATCTACCCGTTTAAACCAATCGATATAACAGAATGGAGAATAAAACAGAGCAAAAAAAAAAAAAAAAAAAAAAAAAAAAAAAAAAAAAAAAAAAAAAAAAAAAAGAAAGTGAAATGTGAGACCCCTACTCAATCATATCCACGTCATCATCCCCAGCAGCAGCCGTAGTAGCAGGCGCAACCTGCTGTGGCTCATCCTGAACAGCCTCCTGATCCGCAGCCCCAGCTCCGGCATTCGCAGAGCCACCCCAATAATCCTCCATCTCCTGATCGAGCTCTTCCTGCGTCTTGCGAGGCCGGCCATTAGCCGTCTTGTTCCCGTCCTCACGACGGCCTCTTCCCTGTCGTCTGTCTCCTCCGTTTCTGCGTGTCGGCGATCGTCTGCTTTGGCCGGGGACATAGCGATCGATGTTCTCCGGTGGTGGCTTGGAGACGTCACTGCGGCGGCCAGCAGGTCCAGCACCACCACGGCCGCGTCGGCGCCGTCCGCCTTCGGCACCCTCCGGGCTCAGACTGCGAGAATCCCGGGGCCGCTCGACACGGTCGAGAAGGCTGCCTCGCGGTCTCTCCACATTGTCAAAGGGGTTGCGGTCCTGTTGTCTTCCTCTGCCTCCGCTGCCGGGGATGAGTGTGAGGCGGATGGGCTGGCCTTTGGCGTTTGCGCCGTCGAATTCGCCGATTGCGGTTTTGGCGTCACTGAGGCGGTTGTAGGTTACGTAGGCGACACCTTCGGAGCGGCCGGCGCGGTCGTAGACCAGCGAGAGGTTGAGGATGGGGCCGATCCGAGTGAATAGGTCCTTGGCTAGTTAGCGTGACACGCATATGGTAGTGTCAAGTAACGACGAACCTCGAGATCAGTTTCTGTGATGTCGTAGTGGAGGTTCTCGACACGAATCTTTGTTAGTGCGGAGGTACTGTCATGTATTAGCAACCTCCAGCAAATTTAGACTGACTAAGGAATGCATACCGGTCGTCAGGCAACGGCGAATAACGATCACCTCTCTGGCGTCTCGGAGCGCGGGACGGGCGAGCTAGAAAACAGTCAACACCACAAAAACCATCACCGGATATCGACATGGACATACCCTCTCGATCATCTTCGTACTTGTCGTGCACCCAATCACTATTCCCAACCTTGTCAGCAATCAATCCGCATCGCCCAAAGCCATCAACAAGTGTAGGGGACGGATAATTACAGATCCAAATCAGGTTTATCCTCTCTATAGGACTGTCGTCGTAAATAAAAAGAGAGAAAACAAAGGTTAGCTCGAAGTCAATGTTATCGTTGCGTTGTGTCAAAAAAAAAAAAAAAAAAAAATAAAAAAAAAAAAAAAAAAAAAAAAAAAAAAAAGAAACT
>NW_024467319.1:258089-297528 GCF_000600275.1 Aspergillus ruber CBS 135680 | reverse complement strand
GTGTTAAAAAAAAAAAAAAAAAAAAAAAAAAAAAAGAAAAGCTCCGTTCCTCGCGGTGTAGCGTCTTTTGAAACGACAGGACCAGCCAGCGAATGCATTTGATTCTTTCTTTTTCGCCTTTTTATTTTGTTTGTTTCACCGTACGAGGAGAGTATGAGGAGGTAGAGATGAAGGTAGAGAATGAGGAAAGCTCGAAAGGAGAACAGGAGGGAGGACCTATTTCAGAGAAACCCGACATGTCAGCGCAATTCTCTCATCAGGAAAAAAAATAAAATAAAATAAAAAATTAATACCTTTTTCACGCCATCACGGCGACGGCCTTGAGGGCGGCGACCACCACGGTTCTGGTTCTGGGGTTGTCTCTGCTGCTATACCGTTAGTTCTATTGTCGTTTGTCGGTGCAGAGCTGTTAAGACATACAGGACGTTCGGCAATGATTTCGTCCAAGGTGCGGTCCATTTTGGACGTGTCGCAAGAGGGTCAAGGTGAAGATGAAGAGCGTTAATGATAATTTAAAAGGGATAATATATTGTGGTAAAGGCAATGACTTGCGCGGCTTGATGGGAGAAATCGAATAGCTGGCGAGGAACAAACAAGCTCTCCGCCGCGCTTCAATTGATTCCCGCCGATCGGGAGTCACGTGATATAAACGCCAATTGGACCACTTCATGCTTTTTGAGATTAATCTATACAAGCATATGGCCGATACCATTAACATGATTTCTATTGTTTTTAGTTATTACCCTCATTTCCCAAATTGTGGCGTACACAAAAAGTAGTCATCCCATGAGCTCGGATATAAGGCACCAAAGAAAGAGAGAACAGAGAACCAGAAACTCTAACAATGCAACGAGGAAGAAAGAAAAAATGTATGCATGATCAATGTGGTCGCCAGTCAAGAGCCAAACCCTCCGAGCTCCAGAGAACACCCATAGAGCACCCAGAAAACAAATAAAGTAAAACAGAAACGAGAACCTGAACAACCGAAAATGCTGGATGAATCAAATAATGCAATTAATCTCCATTGGCGGACAACTCGCTTATGCCGCCACCGTCGTTGCTGTTATTATTGTTGTTGGCTTCCATCAACTTCTCCATGAAGCTGATGTAGTCGTACTTCGGAAGATCTCTGTCTTCCATAAGATCGGGGCCATCATGCTGCGGCATTGTTTGAACAAGGTGCTCGATAACTTCGTCCGGAATAAGGGAGTGCCGAAGGTCGATTTCTGTAACATAGGGCTGCAAGACACGCTTTAGTTTCTTGATTTTATCCTAGGGTGGACAAAACATACCTTTCCATCTGCAACCTCCTTGAAACTCTGGAAAACCTGCTCTGCCGTGTTCTGATCCTCCGTGACACTGACCATAAACCGGATAAACTGCTCAAAACTGACGCCAGCATTCTGTTGGAGCCGAGCAGGGCCACACGTCTCAACATAGACATCGTGCATCTCATCCTCATCATATACAAGACCCAAACTCGCCAACGCAGCAGAGAATTCCAGTTCTTGCAGTGTATTAGACGAGTCGCGATCGAAGTGCCGGAATACAGACTCAAACTCCTCCAGCTGAATCGGCGTAAGGTTTGTCATGTTTCGGGCCACAAGCTGGTTGTCCAGGAACGCCAGTTTCTTGGAGATGCTGGATTTGACCAGGCTCAGCTCGTATGAGAGTTCGTCTAGGGTGTATGTAGTGTAGTCGTTTTCTTCAATGTTGGCTTCCGCGCACTGCTCATCTATTGCGGCAATGGTATCTAAGAAGGCATCGAGGGGAGGGAGGTTGTCGTTGAGTCTCTGAACATGAGCTAATTGGTCTTCTACATCGCCGTCGAGACCGGAAATGGCAAGCGAGAGGGTTTTCAGGGTAAGGGCGAAGTCATTGGCTTTGTCCGCAAAGGAGCGACGCAGGGCGTTCTTGATATCTCGGATGGTTTCGTTGATGAGTTGACTACGTTCATGCTCATCCTTTGTCAGTAACTCCCACTCCTGGTCGCAGGCATCTGGGGTAAGCTCCGGTGGGGGTTCGTAGGCACGCAGCCGGTAAGTACTGAGCTTGGTTTTAATGTTGCCCAGAAGAGCGGCCAAATCCGATTTCTCCGCAACCCATTGGCGTTTGTGGTTTCTCTTGTAAAGCGAGAACTGGCGAGCCTGCTCCTTGGCGTCTTTGTAGGTTCCTTCAAAGGAAGAGTTCTTCCACCCATCACGTTGCCCCCGGATTGTGCGGATGAGTTCCTTCATTCGCCGTTCGTACGAGTTCTGCATCTCCCACGCCCCGTGCATATTGTTGACAAATTTCTCCACACGACGACCGGCATTCTCCACTCTCTCCAGCTGAGAAAAGGCATGGAACCAGTAGGCAATGTAGGTCATCAACGAACGCTCATCGGGTCTCGCAACATCGCAAACATCATCGACATCGAGCAGATCAGGAATACCAATCTCGTTGGCCGCAATATCAAAGGCACGTTTCATGTTTCCGCGGTGGTCGCTCTTGTCAAGAGCATCGTAATCGATCAGGTCAGGACGGTGGATATCGAGAAGGGCACAGAACGCCAGGCCGTCGTTCCAGCTGGTAGAGAAATCGCGAACCTCGACACCGTCGTAGCAAGCCGTCTTTCTCTGACACCACAGTAACAGACCTTCCTTGGCGGTCATACCCTCCTCGTTAATATCGCTGATGGTGAACCGTAAAATGAGCGTCCAAATCAGACCCAGGATAATCTTCCTATTTCCATCGACCACATCTTCCGCTCCAATGTTGGTCATTTGGATCCCCCTCCCTTTGACGAAATCAAGACTCTTGTTGACATTTTCGAATTTCTGCACGCGGAGCTTGGGTCTCGAGGCATATCGACCTAGGGACTCTGCACCGAGGATTTCTAGGAGGTGGATGAGGATGACCTAGGAGAGTAACGGTCAACGCTCGTTCATGTGAAATTATTCGAGCTAGTCTGCACAAAGTTGACAGGAATACCGGGGTATGGGTGAGGACTCACACCGTCGGAGAGGTCGACCACGAGATCATCGATTAAGACATTTCGAACCTTGATCTTGTCATTGAGCCTGTAAAGTCGTGATAGTTAGCAAACAGATCTTCCTTCATTATCAGTCAAGAGGGAAAGCGACACAACGGAGCATTCGGGTACAAACTCCCCGGCGCTTCGTCCGAGGGGCAAGGAGGGGGGAGGGGAGAGGGGACCACGGTAAACAAAATGCGACTGACCATTTGGTGAATGTCTTCTGCTGCACATTAATCCATTGCTTCTCGACCTGCAACATGGTTAAAGAGGATGCTGGATTATAGCGGCATCCAGGGCTGTTCTGCTAGGAATTTTTTGCTAAGGTTGGGTTGAGTTGGTAAGGAACCGCTTTTTTTCCTTTTCTCCAATCGCGGAGTCGGTAAGAGGGACGGAGTATGAAGGGGGGTTGATAAAGAAGAATACAAAGAACCTTTCACGATGCAGCAAATCCGTAAAAGAGAAGAATTGACAGTAAAGGGGAAAGAAGAAGAATACTAAAAAAAAAAAAAAAAGAGGCTGGATGTTGTTGACTGACTCTGTTTCTGCCGTGGAATGTCGTTATCGAAGCCGTACCGCCATGTGCCCCTGCGATTGCCAGCGGTACGGTACGGTACGGTATTGCCACCCAATCACCAGCCTCCTCCACAGTAATAACCGCAGAGCCATGGATGGTACTCGCTTTCTATGGTTCTATGCGTAGTTTATCCGGACTAGCTATAAATACAAGTACCCCTGAGTTATTGTTAGGTTAGTTGATAGCGGTAAGCAAGCGATTCACACTTTCTAAATCGATACCAGAAGGATCATAAGCCTCCTCAGCTTCCATGTCACCTTCTAGAATGTTATCGATTTCTTCCCCGATTCCACTTGCATGAAGGAATGCCGCTATTGCATGATGCGCTCTCAGGAGTTATGGATCCGGGAGTTTGATGTCTGTTGTAGTTTGAAAGTAGACTTGCCTGTAACAGACATACCCCAAGGGGTTCCAACGTCAACTGAAAACTCGCGAAAGCAGTATGCAATGTGCTATCATCTGTCATTGTATTACGCCGGGTATTTATCTCCCCTCGACTTGTTCATGTCCAATACAATACCTCTGGCATTTGGGAACGAATGCCCAGAAACGAGAGACCCTACTCAACTACTTTTTTTTTTCTCTCCAGCTATGTTTTAATAAGAAAGGATAGAGATTACTTACCTCTCCGCTAGTTGATATACCATTCAATGTCCTAGGCCCCAATAAATACGGATAGATGTGTGAGCATGAAGTATATGTAGTCAGCTAGCCTTCTCGCTCTTTCCGGGGTATTTGATAGACATCATAATGTCCGCTGATCATGCAAGGGTTTTCATCTCGAAGTAGGCAATCTTCTCTTAATTTAGACCGACCAGCCAGATCCGGATCTAGATCTTCATCGTTATCGTTATCGTTATCAGCAGTGCTTATTTTTGATATTTCCCGCTGGTGGCTTTCACTAGACACATGTCAGTTAGGGGAGGGGGGTGCATATCGTTAAGAGGACACTCGAAAGCTCTATAAGGATGAAATAGGAACTCTCGGATCTGACCATCATCATGTTAAGTACACCAAAGCACAGATTCCTCTGACCTTCAAAATTAAGAACTTCAAGCAGCTCCAGTAACAGACAGCTGGTTTAATTCTCCACCACAGTCCCTTTATAGCGTTGCAGCCCCTGCTTTGCTGCTTCAAGAGAGGGATTCTCGATGTGAGCCCCGAAAGTTCCTAACGATGCTAGGGCTTGTTATATTGAAGATTCATTGTGAGAACTTCATCTGGCGTTTCATGACTATTGGTCTCTCCTTTCTTAAGGCGCGTCTTTTGGCTTCTTTGGCTGCGCCGCTTAATGTATGATTTGAGGTCATAGAATTATTCGAATGAATCTTAGATTTCAGTAGAAATTGTTTGGAAGAAAAGTTGAGAGCAAGCTGTCAATGCTTGTACTTTATGTCGGTGAGCGATTTTAAAAATATTCCGAATCAATCCATGGCATCAGTCTCTGGTACTGATTTTCCATAGGAAGGTCATTTAAAGGAGGCACCAGGGGTAATTGCTGGGTTTGAGAACACACACCATAAATTACCCCTTCCATTTTGATATTGCTGATCAACAATATCTATAAAAAAAAAAAAAATCTGAATCTGAAAAGGTACCGCTGTTGACTCACAAGAAAGAATTGCGCAATAAGCCCGGTCCGTGATGATATCATTCCCGACGGCGGGGCAAAAGAGCTTCAAAACCAACTTATCTCGCGGCGCCGAATCCTCACCACCCTCTACACCACCAATTTCATTTCAACAGAACTCTCGCAAATCGACACAGACGTGCTGATCGAGAACGAACAAAATGCCCAAGTACACAATCACCGACACCCTCCCACTCCCCAACACCCCTGTCCAGATCCCCCGCCTCGGGTTCGGTGTTTACCGCTCCCCAACAAACCAATGCGTGACCTCGTGCCTTAAAGCCCTCGAAGCCGGCTACCGCCACATCGATACGGCGCAGTTCTACGCGAACGAAGCTGAAGTCGGCGAGGCGATTCGGAAATCGGGGATCCCGCGCGACCAGATTTTCGCGACGACTAAGATCCTGAGTCCTGCGGGTTCGCTGGAGGCTACATACGATAAATTGCTGGCTAGTGTTGAGAAGGTTGGGGGTTCTGGAGGGTATGTGGATTTGTTCTTGATTCATAGCTCGGGGTCTGGGAGTGCAGGGAGGAAGCAGCTTTGGCAGGCGTTGGAGAGGTTGTATGAGGAGGGGAAGGCGAGGGCTATTGGGGTTAGTAACTTTGGAGTTAAACATATTGAGGAGCTTAAGCCTTGGGCGAAGGTGTGGCCGCCACATGTGAATCAGATTGAGGTGAGTCTCAGTCATTTGAAGGTATAGGATGTTTTGGTACTAACAGCGCAGCTCCACCCCTGGAGCCAACAACGCGTGATCGACGCATACTGCAAGAAGAACGGTATCGTCGTGGAAGCGTATTCGCCCATTGTTCGCAACTACAAGGCCAACGACCCTACGCTGGTTGAGCTGGCCACGAAGTACGGAAAGACGACGCAGCAGGTTCTGATTCGCTACGCTTTGCAGAAGCAATGGGTGCCGCTGCCCAAGACTGATGACCCGGACCGGATCTTTGCCAACGCGAATGTTTTCGACTTTGATATCAGCGAGGAGGATGTGGCTGTGTTGAACGCGCTTGATCAGGGAAGTGCGGGAGCTATTGTCGAGGCGGTTGAGAATGAGTAAAGTGCATTGTATATTTGTTCTGTACATTTAATTCGATAGCGACTCGGCTTAATACCATGAGTTCGTCACGACATTAAGAAAGCGTTGACTGATTGAAGCGTGGACCGGGAAGGGTTGACATCGTGTTTCGACGATACAATCCAGGCAAGACGCTGGCGAATGAATTGCTTTTCTATCACACGGTTTGCTGGGGATGTGATAAACTCCCCTGTAGTAGTTAGCGCTGGTCCTAAAGAGCCCTGACCCGACTTGACCTACCATCATCGTTGTAGAACAAACACAGAACCGCAAGCAAAGCTGCCGGGGACAAATCCTTCCCAGTCTCACAAGTCACTAGCAGCGACCTACTCGGATCCTTAGCCATCTGCGTCTCCACAAACTCCTTAACCTTATCCAACTGCTTTCTCAGATCCCGACTCCCCAACTTCGAATGCCCGCACCCCAGATTCAGCCTTCTCGGACTTCCCTGCACCGCCTCCGCTTCAGGGCTACCGTTACAATCAATCACCAAGTCATAGCGCCCACTCTCATTCACGCTTGGATCCGTCTGGCTAATATACAGATTCTTAGTGGGCGCGACCAAGATCGCCTGATGACCTGTATCCTGTCGTCGATGTTCATCCACGAGGTCCTGTATGACGGACGGCAAATTTTCCTCGTGCGTGGAGAAGAGCACGGACTGGTTGGCCCAGAAAACGGGCGGGGTGAGTCCGTGAGCCCAGCCTTCGCTGTCATCCCCCGCGCCTTGGATGTAGCCGCCCTCGGACATTTCGGCGCCGTGCACGCGCTTGGAGGCAGAGCATAGGACTATGAGGTTGTATTTGGGGTCTTTGGATAGGTCGGTGGGGTAAAAATAGGATCGGTTGGCCCATGCCACGCGGATGGGTTTGGTTAGTTGTTGGCGGAGATTGTCTAGGTCGAGCTTGAGGTCCTAGTCTTGTTGGTTACTATCATCTAGGGATGAGCATAGAGTAAAGGTACCTTGAGAGACTGGACAAAACCATCAATCCTGTTTTCAATCTGCGACTCCTCGGAAGCCGGCAGATACTCCGGCGGAAACTTCACGGCGTGATAGTCCGTTTCGGAGGGGAACAGGGCCCGATTGATAACAGCGCACCATATTGGAACGGTCTTTGAGAGGGCATCAGGCATCACTGACAGAAAGGGAAGGCTGCATGTCAAAGGATGATAATATATGAAGACCCCGGGATTAGAGACTTACATTTCCCGCGACGGGTAGAATCCACAATAATGCATCTGCACAGTTGGTGAGACTCTTACAAGACATCATCGTAATAGCAGCAGTAAACTAACTCACCCCCCATGCTCCCTTGCAACAGGGAAAACTTGCAAATTCAGCCTACGAAAGCTAAAGTCCCACTGTCCGGTATGGCCGTCTGTGCTCTTGAAGTATGCGCTTCCAGCCTTGGCATTGGGAGGGATATACCAACTCCCGCAGCGCTCATTGGCGACCAGCGGCAGATCGTACTGGTCTGCAACCTCCTGCACGAAACTGGCATCGGACTGCACGGAACGGAGGCGGTTGGTGATGGAGAGGGCTGACCGGCGCAGCGAGGAGAGAGTCTGCGAGATGGTCTGTTGTTCTGTAGAGGGAAAGTGTAGATCCGATATGGACACGGGGTATGGCTCGGAGGTACCCATGGTTGATTGTTTACTTTCGTAGAGTATCAGAAGCGAGAAACAGGAAAGAAAATGATAGAAAAAAGAGGGGTTTCTACGAATCATCGACTAGAACAATTTTCACGGTGGAGTGGATTGGTACATTTTATGGAACGTGGCCAATCAGCTTACAGATTGTATAGATAGCGTGGGCCACAAGAGTGAGTATGTACATGTATGTACAATATGGCTAGACTCCGGTGCCAAAATTTGAGACTCTTTGTTACTGTTTATAGTGATTGGTATCTTCTGGAAGATGCTGGGGCTATTCGAATATAGACTCCATACCAAGTATGGAATAGAATGGTGCTGGAATCAAGGGGGAATAGCTGGAAAAGTTGCATTCATCGTACTCTGGAGTATTGTCGTCCGGAATCAACAGGAGAACCAATCGGTCATTTCGTGCATAGTCGCTCAAGCTACACTCACTGTAGCCCAGCACCAGGCTAAATTGGCAGACTCCGAGGCATAGTCGATTTCGTGAACTAATATGGACTTGGCATAATGGAATCTTGATAACTTGAATGGTATCTTTCAAAGAATAGCTGATATCATGACTCCCATATTTACAAATACTTTATGATTTAACAAGTACTGCCCCGTACATTATAGAGCAGGAATGCGTACTCTACCTATCAACTCGTAACTGATAACGCACGGCCTACCTCCTGTATTGGGCAGCACCAGGTTAGTATGGCTTCCCATATCCGAATACAGAAACCTTTCGATTCGATTCGCAGGCAATTAATGACGCTGGATTCTCCGTCTTTCCATGAATGATGTGCTATTCCCAAAGTGGCTTAGCGAGAGGAGGTGCTGAGCGTTTCCCAAACAAGGAATGGACCCGGTTTTAGCCGAAAATATGTATTGTAATTGGTCATTCCTGCCCAATCGCTAACGTCATGATATGACCTCAATTCGGTGGAGCCCGACCCGCTTATTTCCGAGTTTGGAACGGCTAGTGATTTCACAGCCATTGTGGTGTCTTAGGAAGGAGTGAATACTTAAGCCACCTTTCTCCCTTGCCATCATTCACTCATCTTGACTTCACCACATCACCTCGCTTAACAACAACTCTCTTTCTCTCCCACTTCTTTTCGTCCTTTCTTGCCACCACTCCATCTACCACTCGTATCTCTTCCCGATACTCTACACATTTGCGTACTCTTACCACTTCAGTCATCATGCCTAAGGTCCGTTTATCAATTACTTGCTTCTTATTCGTGTCAGCTGACAAGTCTCCAGATTACTGAGCTTTTCTTCGACTGCGACAACACTCTCGTCCTCTCGGAAGAGTTGGCCTTCGAGGCGTGTGCTGATCTCGCCAATGAAATCCTCGAGAAGCGTGGCATCTCGGACCGTTACACCGGCTCTCAGCTCATCCAGGACTTCGTCGGTCAGAACTTCCGTGGAATGATGATCTCTCTTCAGGCCAAGTACAAGTTCGAGTTGTCCAAGGAAGAGCTTGAGGACTACGTCAAGAAGGAGGAGGACAAGGTCATCGTCAAGTTGAACGAGAAGGCCCAGCCTTGCATCGGTGTCAACGAGGTGTTGGAGAACCTCTACAACTCCAAGAAGTATGACATGGCCGTCGTTTCTTCGTCCGCTCTCCGCCGTGTTCGGGCTTCCATCAAGAAGGTCGGCCAGGACAAGTGGCTCGACCCCGAACTGGTTTTCAGCGCTGCCAGCTCCTTGGCCAAGCCTACCTCCAAGCCTGACCCTGCCATCTACCTCCATGCTCTTGACAAATGTGGCAAGAAGGCCGAGGAGACCGTTGCCATCGAGGACAGCAAGTCTGGTGCGCTCAGCGCCATCCGTGCCGGTATCCACTGCATCGCCTACGTTGGGAGCTACCCCGATGACAACAAGAAGTTGGAGATGGCTCAGCAGCTCGAGCAACTCGGTGCCAAGGTCGTCATGAAGGACTGGACCGAGTTCGAGAAGTGCCTTGGCGAGATCGAGGCTTCCTAAACTCCACGATTACTCTATTTCTTTCTTCGCCCTTTACGACTTAATTTTTTTATTCGAACCTTTCGCATGAAATCACGATAACGCGAGCGTTGGTCGTTACGGAGCTTACGGATTTTCTTTTATGGGTTATGGATCGGTTAATTCCCTAGCATTACTTTACTTTTCCTGTGCATTATTTATGAAGCTTGTACCATAGACAGGTTCTTATGGGCAATGATACCAATTCAATAATGTTGTCTGTAGCCTGCAGAATACAATAAAATGGTTTCCCAATCGTGCATATTCTCCAATTTTCTGCTTTGGCACTGGGTATCGCCGTAGTGTGTCACCAACGATTCTCTCCGTACAGGGTTTGGGTCGGGTCAGGAGACATTCTGGGTCCAAGACAGTAAGCACGAGGCATTACAATGACTATGATAAGACCAGCCATAAATATCTTGGTGTGGTGATACAGTCACCCAGCCATTCCATTTCCGCAGATGCCCGAGCCGAGTAGTACAAGTAGGAGTTACAACGGCGTTGTTGGACAATGTCATTATGTATGCGTCTTTGTTTCACTATCGTACCCGGTCAGTCGGTATGTCCGCTATTTGCGGGTTGACTGAGTTTCGGGGGGTTCCACAAGAGAGGGGGAACTATATTTGCTATCCACTTGGTCAGATCATCTGTTCTACAGATGATCCCTTGTTATTACAGTAGTCCGCGTACACGTTATTTTTAATCATGATCAGACCGGCTCCGTTCCTACATACTCCGTGCGCATGGATCGAGAATAAGCCTTATCAACATGTTCCAACAACACCTTAGACCCCACGTAAAGAAAAATCAGCATGGGGTCCTTAGTTGGCTAATCTAGAAGTCAAATGTCTGTAATGCTCTGCTCGTACTTCTCTGTATGAGAATTGTATCTTATCTTATATCGCAGATAAGGGCCAGCCCTCTTATCAAACTAACCAGATATGGAAATTAAGCTCAACCCCTCCCGTCTCCTCTTTGGATGTCATATCACAGCTTCAGCTTCAGCTTCATTCCTTATACCTTGATACCCTTTACGCAGCCTACTTGACACGTTTCTGCTAATTCAATCACATATTCACGCTATAATGTCGACACCAAACTACGCAAAGTCAAAGTTCCTTTCCGCGGGACCGCTGGTACGCCCACCACTTCCCCAATCCCCGACCACAGCCTATCCATCCACAAACCAAGCTAACAAACGCAACAGGACCCCGCCGAAGCCCGCTGGGCCCGCCTCGTAAAAACAACCTACCTCGACCCTAACGGCATCGAACGAACCTGGGAATCCGCTGAACGCCAAACACGCCCCAAAAACTGCTCCATCGACGGCGTCGGCATAATCACTATCCTGAACAAGACAACCGGCCCCGAACTCCTTCTCCAGAAACAATACAGGCCACCGATTGATATGGTTGTTATTGAGGTTCCAGCTGGGTTAATTGATCCGAATGAGAGTGTTGAGGAGTGTGCAGTTAGGGAGTTGAAAGAGGAGACTGGGTATGTTGGGGTTGCGGAAAAGACGAGTAGTGTTATGTATAATGGTGAGTGGGCTTTTCTTCTTGTGTGAAGGGTGGGATAGTGGCTAACGAGACAGATCCTGGATTCTGTAATACCAATTTGAACATGGTGCATGTTCGTGTGGACATGTCGCTTCCCGAAAACCAGAATCCGAAGCCGCAGCTTGAGGATAATGAGTTTATTGAGTGTTTTTCAGTGCCGCTGAGTACGTTGCTTGGAGAGGTCAAGAAGTTGGAAAATGAGGGATATGCTATCGATGCTCGTGTGGGGACAATAGCAGAAGGTATTGAGCTTGCGAAGAAGTTGAAGCTTTGAACGCTCATAGGATTGTACATATGGGTTCAATTGAGTATAAATAGCTTGATATCAGATCCTCCCTTCTTCAGAAAGACCCTTGTAAAGCGCCCACGCAGCCAAAGTCTTCCCATCCCGCAATCCCTCCTTCCACAAATCCTTCAAAGACACCACCTTCAACGTAATTTTCTCCCCATCATGCCTTAAACCTGTCAACCGACCCTGCAACCCCTCAATATCATGCCGCGACATCCTCTTCTGGCACAAAAACAGCGGAATAAACTCATCACTCCCACCCGCAGAAGGATAAACAGCTCTCTGTAAAGCTTCTCCATCCTTGGGTTCATGCATAATCTGCAGCGCAAGCGAGGTCATATCCACCAGTTCGTTCTGCGGTATTGACAGTCCCGTCTCTTCTTCGATTTCCTTCGCTGCTGCTCCGGCAAATGTTCCGCTGTCGTCGAGCATTCCGGCAGGAATCTCGGAGAAAGCGAGGGAGCCTGCTGGGATTCGGGGTTGAATTGTTACGATTGCGCGCTTTTCGTCTTCGTTGGATGGGGGTACGTCGTCAGGTTGGAGGATGAGCTGCATTTAAATAGTCAGCTTATGGAGTCATAAAATAAAGAACGATGTCACTGACTAGCACCCCAACACTCCCGCCCCTTAGAAATACACTCCCTGGAAGGCCCTCCCCTTGTGAGTTCGACACATCCGCCCGGAACTTGATAAAGCCCAGTCGTCCCCCTTTGAACCGATCCACCGATTGGACGTCGATCTTTCTGAGGACATACGGGTCCTTGTGAAACTCATGTTTGGGATTCTGCTGTCTTTCCAACGAGCGTTGTACGGTTGATAGCCAGATCTTGAATGCGGGAAATTGGAGAAGGTCATCGCTGGAAAGGTCGGGGGCTGTGGTGACGGTTAGGTTGGAGTGGTTGGGGATTGTGAAGGTGGACATTGCTGCTGTTGGTGGTGCTCGTGTTATGGGACGGGGAATAAAAGAAAGTGGACTAAAATGCCACATGAACTGCTGCAGTCTGTAGAGCATAAGCAAGTACGCTTCTGAGTAGTAGCCTAGGATTATTTTGCACCGGAAAATCGACGTTGGGAGATGGGGAACGTGAATGACGTCATTGGACGCGGGATCAGTACCGCGGTCCGCGCCGAGACTAATCAGATCAGACAGATTAGGTCTACTTTCCTAGTCTAGATCCGACGGAAGGATCACCGGATGTCCGTCGGGGTCGGAGTGGGTTTCATTGTTAGAAGAAGTACAGTACAGGCATGAATTGACGAGGCTTTCATCTTTCCACCGTCGGACGCTAGTGATGTCCTCGGGCGTCCATTCGAGCTTCCGATACGAAGACTCAGCCTAACCTCTTCGCCATGTGACCGTTGGTGCCTATGAAAACCTAAGCATTA
The DNA here is from genome assembly GCF_000600275.1 of Aspergillus ruber CBS 135680. Lineage (NCBI taxonomy): Eukaryota > Fungi > Ascomycota > Eurotiomycetes > Eurotiales > Aspergillaceae > Aspergillus > Aspergillus ruber. The sequence continues at coordinate 284,341 of NW_024467319.1, read as the reverse complement.
GCACGATGACCCCATGCTGCAATACCAATGTCTCCTTTTGGCAATATACTCCACGATTGAATCTCCAGACATACTCTTCCCCGCGGGAAACAAGCAGCAACTGATCCCTTGTTGATTAACCGGCAATCCAGTAGCTAAATCCGTAAATCCATAAGCCATGCACAGTGTGTACTTTTATATACTCCTATAACCCGTCGGATTGTTCCCTATCCCGGCGGGTGTGGACTCGTGCGGGGATAGTAGTACTATAAGAGTGAACGATCCCTCATATTTCTGTTTGAGTATCCGAATCCTCTCTTTACTTTCAATTAACCATGACTTATTCATTGTATCGCAATCCACCCTTCCGCGCTGAGCACATTGGCTCATTTCTGAGGCCAGACTATTTACTGGAAGCCCGACACGCCTGGAATGACAAGAAAGCTTCAGGTGCGCAATTGCGTGAAGCAGAAAACAAAGCCATAAATGAGATTGTGAAGCTGCAGCAGGACTATGGTTTTCGAGCTATTAATGATGGGGAATACCGCCGACATATGTTCTGGGGAACATTTTGGGAGAACTTGGAGGGCATGACGAATATTGTTGGACCGGATGTGAAGATCTTCAGATCTTATGTCCCTGATGTTGGAGCTTTTCTTGAGGTACTATCACTGGCTATCAATGTGAGAAGCTTTATCTCTGACTCTTTAGAAAAACTACAAACCGGGTGAAACTGTTGTCTGTACAGGAAAGATTAAGCATACCCCTGCGGCGTCGAAGGACCATATCGACCAGATCAGATACCTTCAGAGTATCATGCCAAAAAAGAAGCATGGGGATATTAAGCTTACGATTCCTGCCCCGACTTGGTACCATTTGCGATACAGGGAGGGCTCTGCGTACCCGAAGAACGTCTACAGGAATGACGAAGAGTATTTCGCGGATGCTGTCGCAGCATATCAGAAAGAACTACAGGTTCTGTATGATCACGGCTTGCGAAATGTGCAAATCGATGATCCGAATATGTGCTGTAGGTCATTTCATACCGGACCTTGATCTGTATAGGTAACTAACGACGCATGAAGACTTTTGCAACGAAAATATGATCGAGAATTTCAACAATGACCAACTCAACACTTGCACTGCTGACGAGCTATTTACCAAGTACATCAATGTCTACAACAATATCATGGCCAAATGTCCCCAAGGAATGCACATCGGCCTGCATCTCTGCCGCGGAAACTTCGTCAATTCACGATACTTCACCGAAGGACCCTACGACCGAATCGCAAAAGAGCTACTACAGAAAGTAAACGTTCACACATTTTATCTGGAATTCGATACGGAGCGTGCTGGGGGGGTTGGGCCTCTGCAGTACCTTCCGTCGAACAAGAATGTCGTCTTGGGAGTTGTCAGTAGTAAGTACCCGGAACTGGAGAATTTCGATACGATGGTGGCTAGAGTATATGAAGCTGCGAAGAGTATATCGAAGGGAAGTGGGAAGAGCGAGAGGGAGGCCCTAGAGCAGATTTGCGTTAGTCCGCAATGTGGTTTTGCGAGTCATAGTAGTGGTAATGCTGTTGGGGTGAATGATATGGTGGCTAAGATGATGCTTGTTCGGCGGGTCGCTGATAGGATTTGGCCTGGTGAGGCTTGAGGGCGGGATTGGGACCCTGATTTCGTACAACAGATATCAGTCAGTGTACATTAAGTGCAAACTAGTAAATGCAAGCAAGTACACATGGAAAGTGCATCCGGACAATTTCTTCAGAAATTCATAATGATGGCGGAGACGGGAAAAGTTACAGGTACGGTCCCCCGGCCGCCAGAATGGAGCATGGAGTAAATGGAGTGGGTAGATTGGCGGGGAAATAATCCTTCACTTGCGACTTCCCAATTCGGAAACACCCGCTAAGACGTTGCGTCGACGTCAGTCAAAGGTCTCTCTCTTTCCATCTTTCTCCTCAGCGCCATAGTCTATCTTTGCACTCCCTCAAGTCTTGGATTGAAAAGTGTAAAAAAAAAAGGTGAACAGGTGATCTGGCTGACTCGCCAGCTACAGGCCGGCCAGCGTCTTTTTGCCGCTTCTACTGTCCGTATTTTATGCTCTCTGCGCAATTTAATTCCTTAATCTACTACTTTCAATGTTGAAAGATCTGGCTAAGTCGAGGATCACTTATTGAATATACGCTCGTCTATCTCACCTTTGCTTTCTAGGTCAGTGTCTCGTCCATTGGAAGAAGGCGTGCTAACAGCAACTTTAGTGCTGTCTCGCAGGCCGTTCTCATCTTTTTGCGGTTCCTCTCAACTCCATACTTCCGCAATACTAGCAGGATAATGTTTGCTTGTGCCTCATCCAGCTGTATCCACAAACATGCTATTGGTTGTCTGAAGTTGGATACATCTATCTGCTGTTGGTGTGTGCAACAATATTCGAGCACTCCTGCCGGTCACATTCTGCTGTCTGCCAATAACGATTGTAGGCAATATACACCAGCAGAGCAGTCTGCGTCTGCATACTGCTGGAAGTGCTGGGGTCTGTAATCCCTCATTCACTGCGTGTCGTCGAATTCTGTGTTGCCATAGCCACCACCGTTGCTGTTTTCTTTTGTTTGTTTCTCCTGTGTCCGCCACTTTTTTCCTCCCATCACTCACTTGTGTCTATTGCTCCTTAGAACACTGGAGTCTCCGTGGTTTACCTGGTCAAGTGAACGGGTTGATTGCTTTGGGCTTATCAAGGCTTCCCGCGTCTACCTCTGCGCCCAGCCTAATTGCAGCTGCGCCATTCTCCCCTATTCATCCCCGACGTTCAATAAAATCGCACCACGAGACCATCGATACGGTGAGGGAAGAGCTTCAGGTCCTTCGAGAAGAAATTGCCAGTACCCTTGCGAACCTTCAAATCTTGGGCGAGACGCTTTTGGCTGCCGAAATGGAAGGGCCTGCCACAGGTCCCTCTGGCCAGTACATCGAGGACCCTATGGTAGGGAATTCGGAAATGGCTGTACCCCAAGGCACGGCCGTTGCAAGTGGTAATTCCGGGCCATGTATGCTGTTGCAGTCCTGGTTGCTATTGGTCCGTCAATGTTAATGTGTCTCTTCTGAGCAGCGAATCCCCTATCACAACCCTTCCAAAATCTTGGAATCGATAGCCCTAGCTACGACCAACCTCCAAGTCTAAACTACACTTTCCCCCGACAATCCAGCTTGCAACCGCCTACTGAATTTCTCGAACAATGGCAAAGGCTCGTTAGGAGAGAAGCCATAAGACGAGGGTTCGAAATTCGTGTTCAGGATCACCCATCCCATGGCCAAGCATGGTACAATCCGAACATGCTTAGAGCAAGAAGTCCGCTTGAGTGGCGAGACGGAGGGTGGGTCAGGGTAGAACCCCCTGCTCGAAATGGCCCTTGCCTCGATAATATGGGCGATGGACGGCCGGATGCCAAAGAAAGCTCTGAAATGACGATCAAGCTCGAATGCAAGATATGTATGAGCCAGCTGGTCGATACGGTGATTATCCCTTGTGGACATGCGGTCCTCTGTCAATGGTGTGCGGACCTGCACATCCCAGCGACGAAAAGTGACCCCACGAGACCGGTTAAGAAGGTCAACTGTCCGATATGTCGCGCAGTGGTTATGGGAAAGGTATTTCCCTCCCCTCCACCATCCAAGGAGCATACGATTGAGGCTCTAGAATCTAACTGCGGCAGTACCGGATCTTTCTCACGTAATGCTTGGTGATGGGTGAAGTGGTGATGTATTATTCTTACAAGTACAAAGTTAGTGCCGTTCGTTTTTCCGTCATAGGTAGCATGATAGGTTCTTCGTGGCAGCTCTTTTAAAGTTATTGGTGCGCAGATAGTCAAATGCAATGCTTCCATGGATAGGCTCGGTCAGAGGTGACAAGTGCAGCATACGAGGTCGGTTAGCCTGCTGACAGTGCATAGACTAAGGGTCAGCTGATCGTAGTGGTCTGAGTCGTCTATAGGCGTGGGGGTATGTAGGCAGACACTCAATTGAGTATTCTCCGAGCTGCATGCGTTAGTTGCCCCAAGTAGAACTATGTAGTGATGTATATATCGAGAGTGCGGAATGGACTATAGCTATCACCGGGCAGTATTCCGTATTATACCAGTGAGGACTCTGTAGATATAAGCTACTAAATAAAGACCATTTAGAAATATATGGAAAAATTATGGGAAAATCCAGAATCGAAACCTGAAGCCGAGTTGGCGAAGGGTGTTTTATAAAGGGCAACAAATGGTTCGCATTCTGGACCGCCTCCGCAGCAGGCAACCAGACCGCCCTGTAATGATTAATCATCCCATGCTGAGGTGCTGAGGCATTTGCTTACCGTATGCTAGATCCTCCATACTCACGAGGCTAAGCATCCTTGGAATCTAAATCACACTTACAGCCGCTAGTCGGCAGAGAAACTTTGATGGCCAAACAAGGCTCCAATGCGACTTACACTAGGCTGGGACTTATGTGCTTTTTTTTTTTTTATAAAGACCCTCCGAAATAGTCTGTAGACCATCAAAGACAGGAATCTTGCTGGACAGCTGTGTTATTATCTATAAAACTTTGTCTTCATACTTGTGCGTGGTGCCAGCTTGCCAGTTGTCTTATGTTCTTGGTTGACATGGTCAGATGCCCGAAGAATTTCTCCATCAGTGCGCGACTCTCCTTTGCCCAAAAATGAACAGTCCTCCCAGTCATGTCACATACAACGACGAAGGGTGGGAGAATTGGGTTTCTGGTCCTATACCGATCGCGGGCCTATTCCCAGCAAGGTTAGTTTCAAGTGTGGCGACACACGCCGCCCCAACATCGCTTGAATATAAATCGTCTTCTGCCCCCAAGTCTCTTGCTCTGTCACTATCGCTGCTATTTTCAATCGAGGCTGTGTTTGTTAATTGCCGCCCTATATTCACCGAGTTTTAACAGGCTCGCAAATAGTAACAGACGCGCTTCGCCATCGGATTTGTCTGCCGCAAAGGTCTCACGTCTCGTCCCCAGCTCATCTTCCCTGTCCCATAAGCGAGGATGTACGAATACCGCGCGGAGTGTCTGCGCCTATGATGAGCGGCCCGTCAAATCGTTGAGATCTAATTCAAAAGCCGCCAATTTTCCCGGGCCACGCCGCCGGAAATTACCGCGATCTGAATCTCCGAACTACCCACTCGTGCACCGCCCCATGCCGCCGCGCAAACCCAGCGCGTCATCGTCGCGAGATCGCAGCCGCAGTTTCATTTCTTCCGGTGCCGACGGTCAGGACAATATCACTATGGACTTGCGGAATCTCAATCCGAAAAATGAAAGTGAAGGCAACCATGAAACAGGCGCGCAGCACCAGAAGAGGCCAACATCCAGCTTTGGTTCGAACGTCAGCCACGGCGCGAACAATTCGGCACCCATGGAGAGCATACCTGGACCGCCAGAACCGATATCTCATGATAGTATTGATGGAGAGGGAGATCGGAGACCCCCGAGAGGATTTACGACTACGTCCAGCGAAGCAGCCCCAGGTACTCAACGGATGTCCTCCCTACAGCTACGGCAGCTAGAGACTCATCCGTTAACAGAAGACCAATTGGTGAACGAGGTCCGCGGGATCTATGCCGGGTTGGTGATGGTAGAAAAGAAGTGCATCGAGATTGATAAGCAGCAGGCTGAATCTAAGAATAAGTTGTCGGATCACCAATGGCAGGCGCTGATTTCGTTGCATCGGACTTTGCTTCATGAGCATCATGACTTTTTCCTCGCTTCGCAGCACCCGTCTGCGGGCCCGGCTCTGAAAAAGTTATCGGAGAAGTACGCTATGCCGGCGCGCATGTGGCGTTATGGGATTCATTCATTTTTGGAATTGTTGCGCCATCGACTTCCAGATTCGTTGGAGCATACACTTACGTTTCTGTATTTGGCTTATTCGATGATGACCCTACTACTAGAGAGCGTGCCTGCCTTTGAGGATACTTGGATCGAATGTCTTGGTGACTTGGCGCGCTATCGCATGGCCGTAGAAGAATCTGACATCCGGGATCGTGAGACCTGGGCCGGTGTGGCCCGATACTGGTACCACCAAGCAGCTGACAAGAATCCGAACGTTGGCAGAATCCAGCATCACCTGGCCGTTCTTGCTCGTCCAGACATGCTTCAACAGCTGTTTTACTACACAAAAAGTCTGGTTAGTCTGCACCCGTTTCCTAGTGCTGGAGAAAGCATTCAGTTATTATTCCACCCGCTTCTGAACGGCCCCAAACCATATAATCAACCGGTAGTTGCTTCTGCGTTTGTGGCTGCTCATGGCAATCTCTTCTCACAAGGTCCGCTTTCTGATCTCAAGGTGCTTGTGAACGAGTATCTGCTTCATCTGGATAAGTATGTTAGTCGACTTGCGAACTCTTTCAAGTTACACGGGGTTTATATGGCATCATGCAATTTTACTGCCATTTCTCAGTACGGGGTTGCTGATGCTGTGGTGCCTGCTGAATTCAAAGAGCAGCCACAAGAACAGTCCATGGCTTCATCAGAGAACTGGACGTCTGTTGATAAAGTGGACACGATTGAAGCTGAGTTCTGCGAGTTCTTGAACTCGCAGTCTCAAACAACGGTCTACTACGGCGCTCATCTCGCCTTCAAAACTTTCTCTGCCTTCCTGGATCAGATAGGCAACAAGAACGTCTTTCCAGCTGTGCATGCCTACCTTGCCTTTACCTGGAGCATGGCTCTTAACAACACCAGCATAAGGCATATTGAAGTGGTTGTTCCATGGGGCAAACTTTCCACCTTCTTGAATGCAATGCTGCGCAGCAACACGGATCTCCGCGTCCTTGAACGCGCAGAATTCCCCGTTGCAGATGACAGGAAGTGCTTTCCGGAGGATTTCCTCCTCCGGGGCCAGATTTGGAGTCAGGGATATTTCCCTGCGGATCATTTCAAGGGGGCTTGGGCAGAGGATGAAGGGCGTACGATCGAGGTGCCTTCTTTGAGTATGGCTAGGATGTATCGGTGTTTGTGGTTAGGGGTTCGACTTGCGATGGTTGGTCTTTTTGCTCTGTCCTCAAGAGGTAGATTCTAATGGTTGCAGTTCCACCGCTGGATTACGTATGGTCCGGATTTCCGAAGCTTCACGGTGACACCGTTTGCCCTGGAACTCGAGAAACGCGCTCAACGTCTCGATCCTTTCGTCACAGAGCCAGATATTGGCTCTGACAAAGAAATGCAGTGTTCCTAATGCCCTACCAGGGCAAGCAACTCAATCTTTTCGGTTTACTTTTTGCTCTCATCACCTTCCAACATACGCAGAAGGCAGAAGCTATCACATGATATCATTGAATCTACTCACATATCTAGCTTGACTCAGCCGCAATAACTAAAACGCCATGACAACAACAGCTATTAAAAAAGGCCCAGTTCCATATGTTGATTCTGCATTACTAATAGTTGCTGTTGCTGCTTGGCTACTATAAAATTTTGGGTTAAACTGCATTTGACAAGGCGTTTTTTGTAATGGGAGGATGTTGTCATATCTATCCCGCTGTGATCTGTGATCTATTGTATATGACTGACAAATCTATTGCAAATATCTGATATTCTTATTTTGACATTCTGGATTTTCTGTGTCTCAGATAAGGACCAGCAAGCCGCAGACCTGGAGGATCTTGAAATTGGCCGCCACGACCAGGGCCAGAAGGGCAGGGTCCAGGGATGCTTTGCAACAGAGCGCAAGATGCTCGTCGGTGAGCACTACATGTAATTCAAGTGGGCATCTATCGCACGCAGAATGGACGGGAAAATAACGATGGCTCTCTGGTGGTGATGGTCTTGCTCCTATAACATGTCTGCCGAGCGATCGAGCTCACTGCATTTTTTTTTTTTTTCCAACAATTTTAAGTATGGCACCGATGCATTCTCGCATCGATCCTAGTCGATGTTCGTGCTATCTCCGGGGCATGGAGCAACCGATACGGGCTATGGGGGAGAGATAGTACTACTAGTCGTACTGGGAATCGGGGACCCTTCACGGATCCATCCGACAACGGGCCGTCACCTATCCGGCCCCGCGACGATAATCCGCTTTCACTTTCTCCATCACTGTGCGACTGGGGCCAGGAATCGGCGGTGTCATTGATCAGTACGTAGTCGGGGAGCATGTTGGGGAGTGGACCGCTGGTATAATTGGGCTATTTCAGGAGGAGACAGCGACGGGATGTCGTTGGTTGTCAATGCATAGTCCATAAAGGGAGGGGGTGGCCTGAATCCACATGCTCAGGCTGTTTGAGGATATCACCTCATTCTCTAGTTGCTGTAGAGAGGTGTGGGCTGGACAGGGCGCTGGATACGGATTGACTGGCTCTCTGTGGGCGACCAGCCTTGTGTCGCGGCAGGAAATAACACACACTGGCGCCGTGAGATTGAATAGGCCTGGCAGGGTCCTACTCGGGGAGGGATACGGCAGCAGAATTTTTGCCCATGGCATTCGTTGCAGGTGCTGCGCACCTTGGGTATCATCTTTATAAAATTTAGAGAGCACCCAGACCAGGCACAGCCGGAACCGCTAAGAATGGAGGTTGAAGTATGCATCCTGGAATGTATGGGCCAATTAAGCGTCTCACATCGTACTGAAGGATTCATTGTTGGTTGATATCGCTAGTTAACAAAGACAAAAAGTTCTATTATTATTTGCAGGGATGTTGGTGGTTGTTCTTGTGAGTCATTCCGCTGGGACTTTTTTTTTTGCAGGAAGGCCCTAATCAAGCAAAGGCCCAAATAAATACTTTTGTCTTTCTTCTTCTGGTTACATTGTCTGCTCAATTGACAGATAATCAACTCAACATGGAACATCTCCGGCAAACTTTTACCCTATGCCAGCAGCAAGGCCGGCCGGCATTGGTCACATACGTGACGGCTGGGTTTCCTACGGTGGAGGAAACCCCAGCGGTCATGCTTGGCTTGGAAGCCGGAGGGGCTGGTGAGTCTGTCCTTCCCATATTGATGAAATGGCCATTTGAATAATTTGAGTGACCGTATTTCAGATATAATTGAGCTGGGTCTACCCTTCACGGATCCCATTGCAGACGGCCCGACCATTCAGAAATCCAATCTGAAAGCCCTCGAGAATGGCGTTACCGTTTCCTCCATGCTGGACATGGTCCGAGGAGCCCGTCAAAAGGCGCTAAGAGCGCCGGTGCTTTTCATGGGTTACTATAACCCATTGTTGCACTATGGGGAGACCCAGATCCTGGCCGATTGCAAGGCAGCTGGAGTTAACGGCTTCATCATCGTTGATCTACCTCCAGAAGAAGCGATCCGATTCCGCAACGGCTGCACAAAGACTGGGTATGTGGCGCCCTTTCTGATGTGGTTGTCACAATGGGTGATCTTCTAACGATTCAACTCCATAGACTTTCGTATGTCCCCCTTATTGCACCCTCAACCACAGAAGACCGCATGAAAATTCTCTGTGGCATAGCCGATTCTTTCATCTATCTCGTCTCACGCATGGGCGTCACCGGCGCCACCGGATCCCTCAATGCAGACCTCCCTGCCTTCATCAAGCGTGTCAAGGAGCTGTCTGGTAATGTTCCCGTGGCCGTTGGGTTTGGCATCAGCACCCGCGAGCATTTTAAAAGTGTGACCTCCGTTGCGGATGGCGCCGTTATTGGCAGTCAGATAATTGCGGTGCTGGCTGATGCCCCAGCCGAGAAGGCTGCAAGAGCAGTCGAGAATTACTGCTCGCAAATCACGGAAAGGAATGTAATCCGGGATTACAGCGACGCGGCAGCTACGGCCGTGGTAGAAAACAGCGAGGTCTCCCAGGAAGATACGGAGGATGCAACAACAACAACTGCGATAGATGGAACAGGAAGGTTCGGTGTTTTCGGTGGTCAATATGTCCCCGAAGCCTTGACGACCTGTCTAGCAGAGCTAGAGGCCGGGTTCCAATCGGCGCTGGAAAATCCCGCGTTCTGGGAGGAGTACCGCTCTTACTATCCCTACATGGGCCGGCCGTCCACTCTGCATCTGGCTCATCAATTGACCGAGCAATGCTGGCGGAGCGAATATCTGGCTAAAACGGGAGGACCTCAACCATACGGGCTCCCACAAAATCAACAATGCCCTAGGCCAAATCCTGATCGCGCGTCGGTTGGGGAAAACTGAGATCATCGCCGAGACTGGCGCAGGCCAACATGGTGTCGCGACTGCCACTGTGTGCGCTAAGTTTGGCATGAAGTGCACGATCTACATGGGTGCTGAGGATGTCCGTCGCCAGGCATTGAATGTCTTTCGGATTCGGTTGCTGGGCGCCACGGTTGTCCCTGTGGAGGCTGGATCGCGCACACTTCGGGACGCCGTGAACGAGGCCTTTCGCGCATGGATTGTGCGGTTGGATACTACGCATTACATTATCGGCTCTGCGATTGGGCCTCATCCTTTCCCTACAATCGTGCGCACGTTTCAGTCGGTCATTGGAGACGAAACCAAGGCGCAACTGAAAGAGCTAGGCAAAAGTCCGGACGCCGTGGTTGCTTGCGTTGGAGGAGGCTCGAATGCGGTGGGCATGTTCTACCCCTTCTCATCAATTCCCTCCGTTCAGCTCGTCGGGGTGGAAGCCGGCGGGGACGGTCTGGACACGGCGCGGCATTCAGCTACCTTGAGCGGTGGTTTCGTCGGTGTCTTACATGGTGTTCGGACGTACGTCCTACAGGGCCAACATGGCCAGATCTTAGACACGCACTCCATTTCTGCGGGACTGGACTATCCTGGCGTTGGACCGGAATTGGCTCAGTGGAAGGAGAGCAACCGTGCGACCTTTCTCTCGGCCACTAACGCGCAGGCCTTGCACGGGTTCCGACTTCTGAGCCAGCTGGAAGGTATTATTCCGGCATTGGAGACCTCACATGCGGTATGGGGGGCGGTTGAAACCGCTAAGCAGCTGGGACCCGGCAAGAACCTTGTACTGTGTATGAGTGGCCGGGGTGATAAAGACGTGCAGAGCGTGGCGGATGAGTTGCCCAAGATCGGCCCTCAGATTGGATGGGAATTGCGCTTCTGATGAAATGTTACAACATAAGTCATACATAATCTAGCAATTCTACAAGTATAACCCAATTTCATCCCACTCATGTCCCCTTTGCACAGACAATCCTGGCCCTGCGAGACATCCGTCAAACCGCCAGATTGAACCTCTGCCGGATGGCTCTAAATCATCTTTGCATGGAGCAAACCTGACGTTAGCTTCATAAAATCTCCTGTAAATCGCGTGTCTTCGGGACTGCCATGATAATAATCATCCCATTTCTGGAAGGATTCACCAAAGGCTGTGTACGCCAACATGAATCCAGCCTTGACATCAGATCGTGGAAGGTCTCCGACAGTTAACAAACCGCGATACTGAATATCACGGTCAGCAGACGGAGGTACAAGGGCTTCACAGCATCTAGCGATAGATCTACTGGTCGTGATGCAATGGAGGACTAGACGGAGCTTGTTGTCTGTCAGAAGTCGAATATCGTCGGTGAGAGTAGGGGAGCGGCAATCAAGGATGTGATCGACTCCTCGGTCACGGACAAGAGGAAATTATGCGGAGAGCAGGTTGTAATGACTGTATACCTTGACCTGTTTGACTTGTTGACTTCAAATTGCTTGAAAGGGATTCTTTCATACAATTTCTTCGGTATCGGGGGCTCGATGTACTTTGTATGAATGCTTAGTATCGATTAGGTAGTGATTGCGAGTTATTTAGGACTAACATGCCCGCACTATTTTCTTCCAGCCAGTTTCGTGAGGCGTCCCGTCCCACTTGTCGCAGATTGAACAGTGATACATCTTCCAGTCTGCGTTGGGATGTAGGCAAATTGATTGAATTCTTTTTTCTTCCCTAGTGTATTGCATAATTCTGAATCATGGCGCAGTAGATAGATACCTTGATAATGGACATTATCTCAGACTTCGCTCTTTTACCCGCTATCATAAAAGATAGGTGAGGATTGGTTACGAACAAATATTGTTTTCGTTGCGGAAATTGCTCCAGTGCAGACAGTAAAATATAGCATACGAATATATCACTCCAACGAAACATATACCGACTTGACTTCAGTCCACATGTCAAGCCCCTCTTTCCCAAGTTCTCGTCCAGTCCCAGACTGTTTAAAGCCGCCCATAGGAAGATCCTGGCAATAATAAGGAGAACTGATATTTACACCGACAGAGCCTGCCTCGAAGTTCTTCGCCATACGGATGGCTCTGTTCAAATCACAAGTAAAGACGGTGGCATACAGACCGAACTCGGAGTCATTTGCCCGGGAGATAACCTCTTCTTCCGTTTTGAAGGTGTTAAGGCAGGATACGGCTCTAGGAAAAACCGTTTGTTAGGTTAAATGCTCTTAGGTAGGGTAGTACTACAGAGAAACCTACCCAAAGATTTCCTCTTGCATAAGGTTGTGACTTTCGGGCACATCATGCAGCACCATGGGAGAAACGAAGTTTTTCCCATCCTTGTCAGGCGAAGAGTCCAACAGGACCTTCAGTCTGTCATTTTTAGCCTGCTCCACAAACGCAGAAACGCTCTTGTGTTGTTGTGTATCCGCCTGGGGCCCAAAACTTGTGTCCTTGCTCAACGGGTCGCCAATATTCCCAGTACTGCTTGGATTGCATTGAGATATAATTTCTTGAATTGGTCCATAATCGAATCTTGTATGTAGACCCGTGAAGATGCCATGCACACCTGGCCGGAGTTAACCACGATAGAAAAGGCAGCGGCTTTAGCTGCTTTTTCGAGATCAGCATCATCGAAGATCACTATTGGACTCTTTCCCCTGTTTATCACGTCAGCGGACTGGCTTCTAAACACTAATAGCAATTAAGAATTAGATGGGGGTGTCATTACCCAAGCTCAAGAGAACAATCTTTGAAATTAGACTCCACTGCAGCCTTCTGAATGAGTTTACCTGTCCTTGAACTGCCCGTGAATGCAATCTTGCGGATCTCCTTGTGGCGAGCGATGGCATCCCCGCAAGTCTGGCCAAATCCCGACAGAACGTTGAAGACTCCGGGAGGAAATCCGGCCTCTTTTGCGAGCCGAGCAAAAAGAAGGGAGGTCAGGGGTGCTTTCTCGGAGGACTTCAGCACCATGGTATTTCCAGCAATGAGTGCGGGGCCGACTTTAAAACAGATCATAATCAAGGGGACGCTATGAAGAGTCAAAAATGTTCATCTAGCGAGTCTGCTTATGTATGGTCGACTTACTTCCATGGGATAATGGCCGCAGTGACCCCATATGGCTGCTTGAGTGAGAAGTTCAGCTGGCCCTCTGAGACTAGTGAAGTTTCGCCGTGAATGTCCAAAGCCTTTCCCGCATAATCTGGAAACATGTCAATAACCGACGAGGCAATAATAGATTGTCCTAGGATACTTACACCTGAGTGTTGCTGTACCAATCTGGTCCATATAGGAAGAGACAGGCTTCCCCATAGACAGAGCTTCGAGTCGTGCGAACTCCGAAATGTTCTGGTCAACCAGATCAGCCAGTCTCAACATGAGCGTTCTCCTTGTGGATCCTAGAGTCATGCCATTCATCAGCTCTGTGCTTCATAGTCGAGGATACATTGGTATGAGCAGATGACAGTACCATCCATAGCTGCCCATGCCGGGAATGCTTTCTTCCCACTCTCAACCGCGCGGTCAACATCCACGGACTTCGCCTCATGCACCTGGGCAACTAGATCGCCTGTAAAAGGGCTTCTAATGTCAAACTTTCCCCCATCAGACGAGGGGACGAATTCGCCGTCTATGAAAAGACGAGTTTCGATCTCAGCGGTGGTGCTCATGATATGCTTTCCGGTTTCGGCAAACAATTAAAGCGTTTGCCTGTGTAGTATTACTCAACGAGCATTCCTCTATTTAAATATCATGCTAACAAGCAACCGATCGGAAAGGGTCCTCCTTCCGAAATTCGGTTCCCCAAGGGGAAAGGGTCGGAGTTGCGGGGAGGGTGAGCAAATAGCCGTTCTCCACAGCTAACAGCACGGGAGAAAGCACTAATTCCCCAAAGTGCTCTAAGTGGCATAGTCTAGAAGATGCGCTCGTCTGAAGTGCTCCGTACTGGCAAGTCCTTGTTGGTACGTTGTGTATACGTAGCCCATTGCCAAAGTTTAAGCTTAAAAGGAGTCAGTCAGGGCCCTAAGTTTCTGAAGATTACTTGTGCATTTACTACTCTCTATTACTGTCCCTCCATACTCTCTCCTTTATACCCATATCATGGCTCAACGAACCAAATGTTTGGCCGTGTGCTCCGCAGGCGCTCGTTTTGAATTGGCCGAAGTAATCCTGGACGAACTAAGATCAAATGAGGTTCTTGTGGAAATTCATGCTACTGGTATCTGCCACACGGATATTGCCTGTGCGGATGGGAAATTGCCAGTCAAGTTCCCTTGTATACTGGGCCATGAGGGTAGGTTTTTGTTTATTTTATTTTATTTTATTTTTTTCGACAATTTTCCCTAAGATGTATAGAGACGTTGATGCTAAGGGTAAATACTAGGCGCTGGTGTTGTCATACAAAAAGGACAAGACGTGCAGAATATCTCCATCGGCGCTAAGGTCCTACTGAGTTATAACTTCTGTGGAAGCTGTTCACAGTGCGCGTCTCATTGTCCTGCCTACTGCGAAAAGCTGCTCCCCATGAATTTTGGGGGACGACGCCTTGACCGCAGCGCAACAGTCACTCTGCCTGGAGGTAAGGAAGTCTTTGCCAATTTCTTTGGTCAAAGCTCTTTTGCCAGGCTTGCCGTGGTGAGCAAATCGAGTGTAGTGGAGGTGCCAGACGATACGCCCTTGGAGCTTTTCGCCCCTCTGGGCTGCGGAATACAGACTGGCGCCGGGGCCGTACTCAACTCTCTCAACGTCTCCTCTGGAAGTTCTGTTGCCGTTTTCGGTGTTGGATCAGTGGGGTTGAGCGCCATCATGGCCGCCAAGATGAGGGGAGCACAGACAATCATCGCAGTGGATCTGCAACCCTCACGCTTGAAGTTAGCTTTGGACATAGGCGCAACCCATGCCCTTGTCGGGAATGACGGTGACGTTGTCCAGCAAATTCGGAGCATCTGCCAGCCTCATAACAGGGTCGCATTTGCCTTGGACTGCTCGGGTGCGGTTCCGGTTATTGAAAACATGATCGACTCGCTTGCTACTCGTGGCCGAGCGGTCAGTGTAGGTGCTCCGGATGCGACTAAACGCGTGTCTATGAACGTCTTCTCCCATTTGACTTTGGGTCGGCAATATGTGGGATGTCACCAGGGAGACAGTATAGCCAGCGAGGTACAGTACCCCCATGTACTACTGTCCTTTCATTTGTCGCTTACCAATGTCATCAGATGATTCCGTTCTTGATCGAACGGCAACGAGAAGGCTTGTTTCCTCTTGAAAAACTGATCTCGTACTACAATCTGGATCAGAGTCATCAGGCCTTGGAAGATGTGAAAAATGGCAAGACGATCAAACCAGTCCTGAGGTGGCGATAGCAAGAGGTGGGGCCATATAGCCGCGGCTGTATGTTGGAAACGATCAAACCCCAGAAGGCATCCGACCGTCGGAAGACGTAGAAAAGGGGAAATCGCTGGCCATTCGAGTATTATTGCAGATTCATTAACACGGGTTTTTCGTAAACCATGTATTATCTTGATTAATACAAGCATCGCTCATGACGATAAGAAGAAGAAATTAGGGCTAGGGTCCATACAGAACATGCTGGTCAATTGGTACCGCCTTCTCTATATGTTCAAATCATTCTGCCTCCCTACACGGGTGGCTCTAAACGACACTCACATTCCCTCTCCGGGCATCCAGGTCTCCTATTGCTTTTCTCCACACCTGAGTACAGCATGTATTAGCGTTCATGCTTGGCATCTCTTCTTGCATGGTGCCACATCTTGAGGACTACATTATTCCCTACTGCGTATAGGTCTGAACATGCCTGTGCCTTGCAGTAATTGTTGCAAAATATAGGGCCAAGCTCCGGCAGTATCGAATTTGCAAAATGGAGTCTGGAAAGCGCCGGTTACGAGCAGCCAAAGCCTGTCAGCGATGCAATCAGCGGAAAATTAAATGCGATGCGACGTTAGTTGGCTTCCCCTGCAGCCGCTGCCGAATGGACGGTGTTCCAAATTGCGTTTTGGTCTCTTCAAAAAGGGGTACATACGATCGCAAAGCAGCTCGGATACAACAGAGGGTCCCCCCTGCCTCGTCGAACCAATCTCCGCGCCAGCCATCGAGTGAGCAAAGTGCGGCGGTGCTTGCTTCCAGCCGTGAAGAATGCGAAGATGCAGAAACTTCCTTTGGCGCGGATGAAAATGAGCCTTGTTTTTCAAACGTGGATGGCAGTACGGCAGAGATGTCGAACCGTCGTGCTTCATATGTTGAGCGAGCGGGCATGCCGCCCCCCGCAACTGTGAGGCCTTCGCCCTGTGCCGTGAGCTCCAAATCTCTCTCATCCATGTTTGAAGATCATGTTGGCCGAAAGAGCCCAGATACCGTCGGCCAATGTGAGTTGGTTCTCTTTGGGGAACCCTCTCCTTTGACCTTTGCTCTACAGCTGCGAAGAGGACAGGGCCAAGTGCTACACGATATCAGCCAGCACAATCTTAATAGCAACTCATTGACGGTAATTCAAGATGATATACACCCACCTCACTTGGACCCATGTGATATAGAGTATCTCAAAGCCAAAGGGGCTTTCATGTACCCTTCAGAGGGAGCGTTTGACTCTATGATGGATGTTTTTCTGAATCGCTTCTATCTTTTGTATGCTGTGGTCGATCCAGTAGATCTTCGCCGAGCCTACCGGGCTCGCAAGCTCCCATGGATCCTTTTGCATGCTATCTGCTTTGTTGCCATGACGTTCTGCGACACTTCGTTGATCTTCATTGCTGGATTCAAATCGCGGTCAGAGGCACGCCATCATTACTATAGCAAAGCAAAGGCTCTCTTTGACGTTAGCTACGAAAAGAGCAAAGCGGTTCTGCTCAAGGTGTGCATCCTTCTAAGCTTTGAGGGGCCACGATTGAACTGCTACTGGAACCCCTGCTCATGGATCGAGATTGGTGTCACTATGGCCGTGTCGCTGGGACTGCATAGAGCAGAGGTGGCAGCCAGCGGGCCTCCCAATGATCGTAGCCTTCTGAAAAGGCTCTGGTGGGCCCTAGCTGTTCGTGATGCTCATTGTTCTGCCCTGTTAGGCCGTCCTTTTCGAATAAACATCGCTCAGTGCGATACCGACGTGTTGGCTCTGGGAGACTTCCCTCACAATCATGAACCGGTCGACAGTTGCTCTTGCAAAGCCGCCTTCATGTATCAGATTCAATCGTGCAAATTATCTCTCATCTTACGAAATATCATTCATTTTCGTTTTGGTCCAGTTTCCGACTCGATAACCCTTGACCATATTCAGCAGCAGCTCGCTGTTTGGAAGTCAGATCTCCCGATCGAAATTGGCTGGCCAATCAGCATGAACTCTAATGTCATTCAGTCTACACAGTTAGAGACCTTATACAACTATCTTCTAGTTCTTTTACACATGAACCCTGCTGGTCAATTCCAGGCCAGTCAACGCCGACCATCCGTTTGCGATACGAGCTCGAACCAAATAGCAAAGTCTTCTGCTCTAACAATATCGTCATTATCAGTCAAACTTATGACGAAGGCTACTTTATCATTCCTCCCACACGAGATATTCTCCGGTTTCTTCGTTGCTGGAGTAATCCTCTGTCGACAGGCGCAGCAATCTGAAACCGACAATTTTGCAATAATGACTAGAGCATGTTTCGACAACTGCCAGATGGTATTGAACGAAGCGCAGGACTTCTGGGATCCTGGAAAATGGGCAATGAGGCTGTTTGACTTTCTATTGTCATCTGGAGATTCAAATGGTAGAGAATCTCACAATGCTGCAGCCGATACTTCCCAACGAAAGAACGGTGCTTCCGCTTCGATACAAGACAGTTCTTCCTATCTGGATCCGTCTTGGACGGAAGTCTCATCGGTTTCCGTTGCGGCCAATTATAACGAAAACCTGATACATCCTGTCGGTGGTCCCATGCTTTTCCCTGATTTTTTCACTTCATGGGTTTTACCATATAACAACGATCTGTCGTTGTAGTTCATTATGCCGTCTCACTACACCATACCCTTATGGTGCAAGTCGAAGACGCCATGTTTATATATATATTCTCATTAAAGGAACGTCACGTCAACCTGATTCACTCTCTAAGCTGTCTAAGATATGGCCATAAAGCATATAGCCGAGCCGATCCTAGCTACCCGAATGTAAAGGAAAGATCATCAATCACGCATCTAAAAAAAGAGCATATGAAAAGAAATAAAGTACTCAGAATTACCGCTATAATCTTTTTCTCCTGACTTCTGACATCCGTCACCAAATTTTAAAGCCTCATCTACACTATGTCCTCCACAACCATCGAAGCCCCAGTCCACGAAACCGCCCCATTCAAAGGGTACGTGTTTCCTAGGCGTACTATATGCTACAGTTCCAGCTCGATTCCATGAATCCCAACTTCTGAATCCGCGGGCACTGTCTGGTTCAATTGATGCGACGCAATACGGACCTGTCTGTCCTCAACCAACGGATCCCTTCCGCCATATCAGCTAGCATCTATTCGAGGGCACCCCGCAAATTTCTTACACGTATGACGATCTAGACTGTCTAAGGCTGAATTTATATGTACCTGCAGAGGCGGTCTTATTCAAACAGGAGCTGCCGGTTCTGGTTTGGATACATGGGGGTGGGTTGGTGATTGAGAATGGGAATGCAGATTTAGTATGTCAGCTTTTCAATTTGTCAGCACCCTTTTATTTCTTGTGTAGTTGACTAACGTTATGCTCCCTTTCTCTCTCTCTCTTAGCCGGTGATTACCTGGTCAGCTACAATTCTAGTATTGGAAAACCGTTCATCTTTGTTTCGATCAACTACCGCCTGGGCTATTTCGGCTTTCTTTCGTCTGCTGAGCTAGCCGCTGATGCAAAGAGCCACGGTGAGACGTGGTGGGCCAACCAAGGCTTACATGACCAACGAGTAGCGTTGCGATGGATAAGTACTTCGTATCCCGCTTGCAATTCAATAAACCACCTTACGATAATTCCATATTCGAAACAACGTGTCCCATTTCGGTGGTAACCCCGACGAAATAACAATCGCAGGCGAGTCAACCGGAGGATTCTCAGTCCTCGCGCATCTCCAATCCAACGAGTCAGTCCGCAAGCGAGGCATCATTCAATCTAGACCATCGTGGAATCTCGAAAACCCGCAGGCGGCACAGGCGAAATTCGACACCTTAACCCTGCGTATCGGAATTCCGGCTAACACCCCCGCTGCTGAGAAGGTAGCTGCGCTGCGGGCCTTGCCGGATGAGAAAATAGTGGATCTTCTTGATGGGCAAATCATGGCAACGCCCAATTGGGATCCAAACTGGTTCAGCGATAAGACTTTGTTGACTGGATCGATTGATTGCGCTGGAAAACTGGCAGAATGGGCGGAAAGCGCCGTGGTAGGATTACTACGAGATGAAGTGGCTATCTTCCCTCTAGATCAGATGTTCAAAACAAGAACGGAGGTGGTGGACAGTGCCAGAGCCGCACTCCGTCCTGGAGCGGATGATGTGGACGAGCGCTTTGCCGTTGAGATTCTTGAAGCCAATGGGTTGAAAGATACCCTCGCCTATTCGGATGCAATCGACCGGCTACGTGGTCTAGCACCAGATGCTTGTTTTCACCGCGTGGGGTATAACGTATTCAAGAAAAACTTCAATTGTCGGTTCACGTGTACAGGTTCGACCAGCCAGATGTGCAAGATAGCAGCATCCACCAAGGAAACGCCTACCACCTCTTAGATCTCGCATATCTGTGTCGTCTTCCTGCTGTTTCAAGCAATGAGGCCCCCTTGTCCTGTCGAGCTACCACCGATGCATTCTCAGATATGCCTATAAAGTATTTTTATGGGTCTTCTCCCTGGGAGACTTATTCGGAGGGAAAGAAGATTATGGTTTTTGACGGCCAGCAAACGCGGGTGGAAAGACAAGAAATCGGACCTCTTACGTGGGCGAGACTGTTGGGAACGCCAGAGAGGGAAAGGAGATTTGGGTCGTTTTTCTTCAATCTTATGAGAGGTGGCCAAGAATAAATACATAGGGTTGGTCATTTGTTATTTCTCCAAGTAGATCATATCAACGATGAATGTATGTGTTTGGCGTGTTTCAGAACATGGACATAGGCAATTACCATACTTCACTGTGCACGACATGGTCCATAGACAGCAAGAAACGCTTCTACGTAAGTCACCAGTAGCCTAAACAGCATACCAAGCGTCAAGTTTGTATTAGTCGCATTCACTAGCTATTCGATAGATACATGCTGCAGTGATGAAAACTTTAATCATGAAGCAACCGCCTTCTGATACCCTTCAAAACCCCCCTTCTCTTCCAAAATCAACGGAATCTCATCCTCCGCCAGCGACGTAAACGTCGATTTCTCCGCAGGCGCCCATCCCAACTTCCGCAACCGACTCGCCCGGTTCCGCGAGTTCGATCCCGCAACAGCATTCGAATACTCACCAAATACATCACCGTAGTTACTCTTCGGAATAGTCCTAGGCACAGGGTCACTGATACGGCCCGCCTGGTGCAGAACATGTCCGATCACCTCCGCACACTCATGCCAGGAGAGCTCCTGACCATTCTCGCAGAACCAGTACGGATTCTTCAAGGCTTCCTCTGCAGGGGTGCTTTCAAGCCAGTGTAAGATAGTCATGTATCCGTACGCAAGGTCCTTAACGTGAATCTGGCCCCACACAGAACGACCCTCGCCGATCTGGCCTGCATAACCGTGCTTGAGGGAGTAGCGGGCCAGGGTTGGCAGTTGGATGGACAGTCGGCCGTCTTGCTGGTTGACGCCGTAAATGACTGGTGGAATCATGACTGCAATTTTGCTTGGGAACCAAGCGTTTGACGACCACGCAGAATTGCTAGGTCTATCTGGCGGTGCGGCGCGGTGTCAGGAAGTGCATCGATCTGTTCTGGTCGCTCGTCGTCGAAGACATTGTCGCTCTTAAATGCACCGGCGCTTTCATCGGCTAGGAGGCTTGCACCACTTGTGTGGATGTAGATCGTGTGCTGATTGTTTCTGGCGCGCTGGTTGATGCCGGCGATGACGGCTTCTGCGGATGGGAGATGGTCTGCTGTTGCTGTGTGGAAGACTATGTCGCTGGCGACCACTTGCTTTTGGATGATTTCTTTATCGTCCAGGGAGCCCAGCACCGATTTGATGTTTTGTGCTTGGAATTCAGCGGTTGCGGATTCACGACGTACGAGCACGGTCACGTCGTAGTTCTCTTGGATAAGAAGATTAAGGATCTCCTTTCCGATGAATCCAGGGCCGATGAGGAACACTGATTTACCCATGGTGATGATTGAATAACTATTCTCAACGGCGTTCGTTCCTAAATTCCTTCCCTTTGAATAGGATGGTGTACAAATTTATGGATGACGATTCTCGGTTATATCGGTTATATACCTTTATATCGATTTATAATCAAGTCGAGAGATGGTTCATAGGCCATTTTCGATCTACGAAAGAAAATCCTGTTTTCAGGGGATGCTTACTATTCTAATCAGCCCAAACAGGTGAGATCGATTGCATGTTTTTGTGTGTACCACGCCATCTCGTGTCCTCTACGGAATACAAAACCCTCAACATGGAATCGAACGCTTATTCCTCCCCATACTGCTTCTTCCAGAAAGCCCGATAGTGCTTCTCCCCCCCAAGCTTCGTAATCGCTTCTACTTCCCCCTCCTCCAACTGAAATTCCAACACACGAAGATACTCTTTCAACCTCTCCTCCTTCCCACTAGTCGTAATCGCAACATCCCCCTTCTCGATCGACCACCGTAGCAACACATCCCCCTCGGAAGCTCCATACTTTCCTGCCAACTCCTTCACCTTCGCGTCAACAGGGCCTCCGGCCGCACGGGTAATGGGGGTCAGGGGACCGTAACTAGCTGTCTTGATTCTCTTTTCGCGGTGAAAGGGCAGTAAATCGCCTTGTTGGAGGTAGGGGTGGTATTCGATCTGGTTGATAGCAGGAGTGATAGATGCTGTCGCAAGGGTAGCTTCGAGGTGTTCACGACGGTAATTCGAGACACCAATGGCCTTAGCTTTCCCAGATTGCTGAATCTGTTCCAATTCCTTCCAAGCAGACTGAAGGTCCGCATCGGACTTTGCGAAGAAAGGCGAGTGAATTAGATACAAATCGACATAATCCAACTGCAACTTCTCCAAGCTGCTCTTAATAGCGCCCTGGATGTCCGCGATATTCGTGATAACCTTGGTCGTCACGAAGAGCTCCTCGCGCGGAACCCCGCTTTCCTTAATCGCGACTCCCAATTCCGCTTCGGTGCCGTAGACCTCGGCGCCGTCGAGATGGCGGTAGCCCAGGCGGATGGCGGTTTTGATAGCTTCGACTAGTTCGCGGTTGACTGTAGTGTCGCTTGCGGACTTGTACCAGGCTGTGCCGGTGCCATAGGCGAGCTGGTTGTGTTATGTTAGTTGGGGATTTGGAGATGTGGGGTAGTGGGATGCTGCGTACGATGGGGATAGAGATTTGATCGTTAAGTTCCACGCTGGTGGTCATTTTGGCGGCAGTGAGGTTGTAAAGAAGTATGTGATAGTTGCTGGAATACTCTGTAGAAGAGAGCGGTCTATTTAAGAGTAATTGAAGCGCAGGAATTCCGCATTATAAATACCCTTGGGGTATCACCGGGATTATATCACTGTGGACCCTACCAGCACCATCCAATTAAGTGACGTTCACTTGAGATTTGCAATGGTGTGTATATCGATTGCGATTGTTAACTCGGTGCTTAGCACCCGCCTATTATACCATTGCACCATCGACATCATTCATGCCCTCAACTGGCGCAATCCCCACCAAATATTCCCCTCCTCAACCGAATCTGCAGCTGTAATAGTTGCTTCAACCCAGAATGTATATTAAACTAGCTAGATGTACGTGCTTTACATCAAGGTGGTGACATTGGACGGGATCCTCATCCAGTGGAGATAGGAATGGGTTATGCAAGGTAGGCAGTTAATCGTAGTGTAGCAATTGCTGTATGAAGTATAGATTTGGCTTGCCATTCATGCCATCAACACATACTACGTAACATCACGGGACAGACTAACATTCAGAACAGCATGTCTGGGGCTTATCAGCCGCAGATAATCGACAATAGCACGAAGTAGTAATTGGAACGTCAGCTGTTCCAATAGCAATATCCCGCTGGACAGCAATACCACAAGCCTCCTCAATCTTACCAGACCGTAGCAAGCATTCATGAAGTCCATGTAAGCCCCATACGTTATTGATGCGTGCCTTACGGCGAGGGAAGCCTTTAGCAATGCCCAAGTCCTCACGGAACACGAGCTCTGCTTCCTGAACCCGGTTCTGTTCGAGCAATAGTCCTCCCAAGGCATGACGAACAGGCTGCATCCATGGTGGCGGGTCAGAGTATGGAAGCGAATCTTCAAGCTCGATGGCCTTTCGGAGACTGGCAAACGCAGATTCGTAGTTACCCTTCCGGTATTCAAGTTCGCCGTGGAGCATAGCTGAACCGACCGCGAAGACCTCGACCATCTTACACGGTATGCTACTCATACGGGAAGGCGGGACGGTTGCACGTACTGCTTCAAACTCTTTCTGTGTAGCTTCTGCTTCTTCGGTGCGGCCGAGAGCGCTCAATGCAACTCCACGTGCATAGAGAAATGTTGCCGTCTTTGAGCAGTAGAGCTTGCGGTCTTCTGGGAGCTTGAGGGTGAGAATCTCTTCCCAACGGCCAAAGCGGACCAGCACATGTGCAATACTTCCGAGAAATCCCTCCGTCCAGTCAGCCATTGGAGGGCTAGCTATTGTGAGTACATTAATGTCGATTATCTCTTCGAGTCGCTTTGCAGCCGAAAGAGCTTCCTGAGATCGCCCAGATATAAAAGCCGAATACATCTTCGCGCAAATGTTGTGCACCCGATATGCCACGTATAATCCAGATGTATTCTCCTGCGCGAAATATTTGTCGTCGGCAACCATAGCTTCCTCGTTCGAATCTACACCACGTCGGTAATCGCCAACTGCAATGTCGATGTGCGTTGGCATATGCAACATGTGAGAAGCGTCAGGAACCAGGCGGCGCAGTCGGTCAGCAGGTGGTAGGGCCAGCTCAGGATACGGAGACATCTCCATCAAGTGGATGTAAAGGTGGCAAAGGGCAGGATGGTCATGGCCAGGCCCTGCTAGTGCGGGCTCGATCACAGTACGAGCCTCAACAGTGTGGTCGCCAGTGGGCTTCCCGGTATCCAGGTCCCATAAACCCCGAGGACTGATACACATCAGCGCCTCGACGAACATTCCAGCTACATCAATGTCATCCGAGAACTCCTGATACACATTCCGCATCGCATCTGCATATGCCCTGTTTAACGGTTTTAGGTCGTCGGGGATGTTGTCGACTGGTGGGAATCGAGCAGTGAGCGCCTTGATCAACGCCCTCTCCACAGGAGTGATTTGATCACCCAGGCTGGCGGCACGGTTCAACGCATCAGTAGCCTTCTCCACACTAGACTGGAGACCAGCTCTGTCGAAGAACGTCCATGCTTTGTTGTAGTTTGGACCGATGGAATAAGCTATTCCCCAAAACGCCATGGCGCAGTTGGGGTCGGCTTCTGATGCCCACGTAAAGCAACGGATTGCTTCCTCATGGTTGAACGAATAGGCCCATGCCAGTCCACGATCAACCCAGAGCTGGGCTAATGTAGAGATGGTGGTCACCGGGCGGCGGTGGTTGCCGAGGTCATAGTAGTCACGCTGTGTGGCTCCGATATCTCTGATTCTCCATTAGTTTGAGTCAAAGTAATGAATGCAATGGACTTACCCCATGTTGACAAGTTGTAATTGAGAGTTCGGTAGATGGAGATGAAGATCTTTAAACGTTTTTATATTCAAGGAAGTTGGGTATCAGGCTGATCGGCGACTTTCCTAGAAGTCTCCGATTGGCTTTACCCCGTACTTGTAGGACCATCCCCGCACCCTGGGGATTTGTAAGCAAGCACGATATCTATACTTCTACAGACAGTTATTGGTCGGTTCCAGTGTCAAAAAGTAGTGATAGTAACCAATCGACAGACTACAGCACCTCATAGGCATAGTCAGAAATCGACGCCATCTCGTATCAACCAATTCCGAATTAGGAAGTAGGCCCATGTCAAAGTAGAAGTATGAGTAAATCGTATGACTAGAATCATTCAAAGAACTGGAGAGACTATCGATAATCCTGAGTGTTTCGATGACTTCCTGGACGGCAATCCAATTATACAAGGATACAATGGTGGGTTCACGTCAAATACCAGGGTCTTAGCTCGGTCCTCGGCATCCTCGGCACACTCAACAAGAAGTATACACAGGGTCTTTCGAATGGTGGGGGAGCAAGAACTTCTCAAGCCAGATGAGTGCCAGAAATTAGCTATTAAGTTTTTCTATACGCTGGATTGGTCTTTTGGATACTTTGCTAAACTCTAGGTGTCTGAAAAACGACTCATCTGATGGAGGCGAGACTGCCATGCAAACCACGAACTTCTGCATCGAGAAGTGTAAGACCGAACTCTTGCTGATGTTGCGTTGAGATTGACGAAGATGGGCCAAGATACAACAAACGTGCGATGTCCATTGGTCGGAATCTGAATAGATACTCGGTGGATCTACAGAAAATTGCGAGTCCGGGTGGCAGTAGGAAATAACCCACACTGTCATCAATCTTACAACTTTATGCCAATTACACTGAGCGGGCCTACAAAACGCCGAACTCGATTGGTTTCAGAGGACAGTCATGCGTGCTCTTAGTGCAACTAAAGTGTTTATCGAGTTCCAAAGGGTATGGTAGAGCATTGATTGCGGCGTCGTCAAATCCGGGCTAAGCAAGAGAAACGGGCTCCTTTAGGGTTTTCTCAGACACTCTGAGGGGCAAGGTAATATTTACAGGCTTCGTTCTGCGTGAGTTGATCAATTATGTAGTTACGAGACCCTCAACATCAGCCATCACGCTTTGTCTGGGGGGTATGTGCATGCGGTACTCTACATTCAAAGAAAGGACAACAAAAAAGAGGACAAAGAGAAATTTAGAAAAAAAAAAAAAAAAAAAAAAAAAAAAAAAAAAAAA
>NW_024467319.1:255518-256969 GCF_000600275.1 Aspergillus ruber CBS 135680 | reverse complement strand
AGCATACGTGCTCGGTTGGCTTTGTTTCTCTATTCGTTACCTTTACCGTTTCTACTTGTTGATTATCTTACGGAGCCTGGAGGGGGCGATATACCTTCGACGTGATATACAGAGGGCCTGGATGGTCATTGAGCATACGATTACTTGGAAGACACTTAGGGTAAGTGTCCTGTCTCGAAATACAACTAACTAGAACCCTAGGTACGATACGAGAGAAGCCAGGTTATGACACATACCTGAGTATCACTTCTATCAAACCCTCATATTCAACATGGAGCTTGACCCTATTGTTGAACAAGGAAAGCATTATGGGTTGAAGAGAGGCAACTTCACATTCCCTCGGTTTCTTAGAGGACATAACGATATTTCGCATGTCTTTAGTGGCAAGAAGCTTGTACCAAATGATAACATCTGGCAGATATGTGACATAACAGGTTCGCCCCTACAAAGAATTGTGTCGACAAATCAACATCGCTTTGAGGTCTTGTGGATAGATGGATCCTTCGGAACAGAGGAATGGCCAAACTTGTTATTATCATGCAAGATAAGATAATATCTACCAGGGATGGAACCATGTCTGATGACATTGACCATGAGTGTCTCCTCAGTTTCCCCGAGAAATATGAGTCTTCAACAGGAAGCAATAATATCAGATATGACTTGAAGTTTGTGCAAATTATATGAGAAAGAAAGCCTATCTGAGGGATAGGATTCTGACCAGGGCAAGGGTCGTGTCAGAAAACCAATCTGCTGGTCTGCGACCCCAACAGGGCTTCCAGGAAAGCACACCTGCGCTTGAAAACTCAATTACAAAGAAGCAAATTTACGTCCTTTCTGCAATAGGGAACAAAAAGTTGGCTTGGTGCTTGTATAAGATGACACTGAAGGAAGGTACTTTCCCAAGAAGAAAGGCTGAAAACAGGCAAATTCTATCAGATGCGGAAGTATGCCGACCCGAGATTCGGACAAGAACGACCAATCTGAAGCATTAAATATCCCACCAGGGACATTGAGGCGATAGCCTAGACAAGAGAAGAAAACTGCAAGAATGAAACAAGGCTCGTCGAGAGCCGATGGAGTAAGGATAACTATGAAACTCTCAGATCAATTCTGATCTGGTTATTATCCGTCCCTCATGCTGCGTCAGAAGAGCTGTTCAAGAAAAATATTATACAGCAAGGTAAGTACTGATTGGTTTAATTGAATCATTCCAGCACCATGTACCGCTCATTTAAATAGATAGAGGCGTTATGGGCGCCTGAAAACTTTACAGAATGCTTTAACTAGTTATCTTGTTGAATGATTAATATTATGCACCCTGAGCATTTGCTTGACCCACTGTAAATGTCGCGACGGAAATGCCAGCACAGCCTTCAGACATCAGCTGTGACGGCTCATATATGACGGCTCAACACTGCAGCAATGAATGATACATCGCAAATGCTGCTACT